>NC_034418.1:6639818-6872325 GCF_002078875.1 Numida meleagris
GAGCGGGGCTGGTCTCTTCTCACTGGTGACAGGTGACAGGACAAGGGGAAATGGCCTCAAGTTGTGCCAGGGGAGGTTTAGGTTGGATATCAGGAAAAACTTCTTTACAGAAAGGGTTGTTAAGCACTGGAACAGGCTCCCCAGGGAGGTGGTTGAGTCACCATCCCTGAAATGTGTTTAAAAACCGTTTGGATGTGGTGCTCAGGGACATGACTTAGTGGTGGGTTGTTGGAGTTAGAGCAGTATGGTTAGGCTGTGGTTGGACTTGATGATCTTGAAGATCTTCTCCAACCTGAGCAATTCTATGATTCTATGATAATAGATGTGAACAAGAGAAAAATGCATTACTAGAAATTTAGGAAAATCTTCTATCCTATGAATTTATTTTAATACAAACCCTAGCAACTATATTTTATTCTAATTGACACAGTGAGGTTTTAGCTGACTGTCTCCTACTTTTCTTCCTTCTCCCTACTTATCTGTGATGACTGGGAATACAAAGCCCAGTTTGTGCGCATTTGTGTAAATGATTAATCAAATTTTCCAGCTATTATTTTTGAATTATCGACTGCCCACGACCTACAAAGTCAGGATCACACAAGTTGCCACCTCTTGTAGATCATAACAGGTCCTTCTCACATCCTAAAATCTGAATACATAAAGATGAAAAATGGAAAAATTCAGGGTATTCATAGAATCAAGACATCTTAAGTGAATCTGAATATCAGATATTAAAAAAAAATAATAAAATCTACATCTAAGGTGTCAGGAAGAACCTAGCAAAGTTTTCTTCTGTATTTAATTCTAATATGTTTATTAAGACATCGGTTCACTTGCTTTGAATTTTAGTGTTAGCAACCTTGCAGTCTGTAAACTTCTCTTGATTTCTGCCTGCACCAATGAAGAAACAAATTTCTGCACTCAGAATTACATACAATGAGATAATTCAGATAGAAATTTCATATTCTAATGATGGACTGAACATGGAAAAAAAGCACTATGGCAATAAAAGAAAGAAGTGTAAATCAGTTAAGGACATAACAAGACAACCATTTGGAATAGGTTACATCCACCAATTTATAAACTACTGCAATAAAATCAATGAATATCTATTTACATGGGTTAAAAGGGCAAATTTAATGGACTAGATTATGCTTATTAAATTGTTTCATTACTTTCACTTTACAACTTTGCGAGGATTTTAATAGAAGATTTAAGATGCATCATGAAATTAATATATTTGTTATTTAGCAACTATGAAAACACTAGCTTCATTTCATCAAGCTTCAAATGGGGAAAGACTATACAGAATTGTCCTACAGTCCAGGTAATGTACACTGTGAAGTTCAGAGCTTTTAGTGAGCAGAAAAAAGAACTGAGAATTTTTAAATTTCCTCTCAAGCAAAAAAGATGTATCTTGGGTAATTACAAAAGGCCTTACTGCTGGGACAGCTAGAAAGCATTTAATACTGCATATTGTCTTATATATATATCCTTTTCACCAGCTAATGAGGGTTGAAGCAACTTTTAGATGCATTATTTCATCTTAGAAGTGATGGGAAATTGCATAACAGTGAGATATAGAAAATTAGATGCCAGAAAATGCCATGAACAAGTTGGCAGGATTGACTTATTCTTAAAAAAAAAATCAATAAATATGCTTTATATTTAAGTTGTATACCCATTGTGTGATGTGGATAGGTTGTTGTTTTTCTGAGTTTTATAATGAGATTGCGAAGTCAAAGTCTATTCTAAGAGCATCACAGGGATTATAATCCTTTTCTAACATCTTTTTTGAACCTGACAAAATCAGGTTCAAAATCACCAGTATCAAAAAATACAAAACACTGATAGTATTTTCCCAAAGTTCTCTTCCCCATCCCATTGACAGATATTTTATTTCATATACTGAGTAATCTCTCATGAGCTGGACTTCAGGGCAGATTAAAAAAAAATATTTAGGCACCTATCCCTTCTGCATGTGTGTGTGTGTGTGTTTTCATATAGCCATCCAGTAAATAATTTTCTTTACACAACAATTTTCTCCTGTGTGTGAAGTTCCAGGAACCATATTGTGGAACTTGGAATACTAAAAACCCCCATAAAAATACAATTAAGAAGCAGCTTTATGGAACTAAAACATTTCTTTATAGAGATGTATTAAGATACGGTAAAGTTCTAACTAAAGTGTATGTATACATGATATATATGCTCCATTTGTAGTATATACAGACCATTTATCAGCTATGCTACCAAACCTAATTAAACGTCCTTGTTTGCATTTATGTAACGAAATACATCTTTGTGGTGCTTTATTCTTTTTCCAAAGGAAAAGTAAGACTAGCACTGTTTGTTAACCAGATTAGAGAGAGATGTAAAATAAGTACCTTGGATAATTTGAATAAAAAGTACCTAAAGCTTTACTACTGAGAAGCGAGGGAAAAAAACCTGTTCAACTGAATTATCAAGAAGTTACCTTCAAAAAAGACAATCACAAACAATTAAACTATTGAGAATAAAGATACAAATTATTGCATGGGGATTTAGAGACGTAGCCGTGCAATGTGCTGTAAATTAAAGTCATTTATAAAGTACAACTGGAAACCATATATAAGAACATCTGCTTAGTCAGCAAATGTGAGTCAGATTCTTTGTCAGGGTTGGAAAAATCAATGGGATAGTTTACTGGGCATTTACCAAGTATTTGCTGTTGTCAAAATATAAAATAATACAAACATGCCCTAAACACAGCCACTAAGTTCACTGTCCCTAAACACTCTAAACTACTTCATCTGCAAGGATAAATGAGGACACAGCCAAGAACCCCACTGTGTGGATATACAGAGTTCCCTCCACACTTCTTCTCTGTTCTCTGTCATTATTAAAAAGGTCAATTACTTATGTTAATGATGGGAAAGAAAGTGTTTCAGACAGAGCAATGATCTGACAGACATTTGAGGGAGAAAAATAAGTTACCGGATAGTTTCAGAGAAGAAAACTGTAGCTGACTCTCCTTTCACATTAGGATTTCTAATATGCATCTGGAAGACTTTCATGCGAGTCTGCAGCTGCTGAAAAGTTCACCTGAAGTTAGGGATAGTTAAACTTGTAAGTTATTTATGTGCAATATGCATGGCTCCTGTTTATCCAGAGAGTCATATCTCACCAAAGAGCAATAAGATAATTATTTTCCTTCCTCTAGTACAATTAATACTTATCTGGTAACTAGGCTGGTCAAAAGAAAGGCCTACAAAAAGCAAGTTCTTTTGGATTGAAGTGATAATTTACAGGGAGCTCTACCATCTCCTTTGGGTTTGCTTAGCCCACGTTACTTCGACTTTTGGAGGTAACTCCTCTTTTCTTCCCTAGTTGGTCTGAGAAAGTGTGTTAGGCACTATTTCAAGTGGTAAGCAGACCGAGAGACTCACTGTGAAAATAAGGCAGGCAGCAGCAGAGGATTCACAGATGAAAAGGCAGTCCCACCATTCCTGAGCAGGACGAGCAGAGCAGATCTGGCAAGGGAACCCAGGTTTAGCCCAGAGTTCAGAACACTAGACAGATCCAAGTTGAGGGCAGAGAATTAAGTCTCTCGGACAGAGTTTGGACCAGGGCAGGACACAGCATGTCTGCCCCATAACCCAGCAAGGGAACCCCTTGGGAGCACTGCTCAGTCAGCTCTCCTTGCAGCACACAGTTGTACTGTTAACCACAGCTGGCTCCCAGCCCCAGCAGCTAAGCCTTCAGGTGGAAGGGATGTGCTACGGGTCCTGACACCCAACTGCAACACAAATGTGTCAAACAAGAGGTATGATGCAAGATCACTACCAGGTGAGCAGTGAAGTACCAATAGACTAGTAGTTGAAAGGTTGAAGAAATGGAAAAAATCTCAGTCCTCCTATACAAAATAGAAATTTTCACTCTAAGTCTTTTGAGTACAATGCCTAAACTTTTTTAAAAAATCCCCACTTTGGCTCATTTTTGTGGTGTTGATAAATGCACAGGTGTGTAATAATACATATTTATGGAATACTGCCCTCAAGTATTTATTTTCATTAACAGATTCAACTGTGTACTGCTATATTGCTTAAGTAAACACAGTATACAACATCACGTAAGAGTATTCCTAATAGAAAGTACAGCTAAAATCCAATATTACAATTATTACAAAATTACCCAAACTCAATAGTACAAAGGAGAAAAGTTAATTTAAATCATTCCACAAAAGCTCCAGATTTGTCATGCTATGAGAATCATTCTCTGATTTCCCTTGTCATTAAATTCTTTTCCAATCCTAAAACAATTCCGAAGAGCTGCAGATCTGTTCAGAATATAAACTGTATTATATACAGCATTGTTTTTTTTTTTTTTTTAAAGAATATATTTCACAATATAAACAACAAATTTGAAGCTTTAAATTCTTGCTTATCTTATACTGGCATTTCTTGTCATTGCAAGGGTAACACAGGTAATTCTAAATAGCGAATGGTACAGCTGTTATCATGGTTAAGATCTGTGGTCTTTTTATATTGAATGGTAAATGCTTAAATATTTGCATCTAATCCAACAAGTGGACTCAGCAGGAATGAATCAGCCATATGGATGTAGGTCTCTTTCTCCTCTGTTTATTTTCCTCCTATAACCAATTTTCCCTTTCACAAGTGCTGTAATTTTCCTCCCCATCTTTGAAGAGGAGGTTTATTCTTGTCTCTAAAAACGAACACGATAAAGTCAAGATTATAGGCTGCCTGTAAACCCAGACTTCAGCTAGAGGTGAGAGGTTTCTCACACATCTCACTTCATTACTAGATGAATGCTTACTTGATTCCAGGCATTCATTATGATTTACAGTTTATTTGACCTCCACAAATAACATGCCAAAGCAGTAGACAAATGTCTTTTGAATTAAACCTAATCAGTTCTATTTACAGATGTCGCTGCACTGAAATACACATCTTCTGAAGAAGACATAATCTATGAATTTTAAGATCAGCAAAGATATCTTGTCAAGCAAACTGAAGTAATTTAGTTATTTGAATAAATAACAGATATAAAACAGACATTCCAAATTCAGCAGTAAAATATTATTAGAACATTTTTGTGTTGCTCTTTAGCTATGCTGTCATGCAGGTGATAAACTGGAAATAACATTTTCCTCCACACAGGTCATAAATGCTTAGGAACTTAACCCTCTTACTTAGGTGCATTTATATGAATTTAGCTGCTTCACCTTAGACACACGAAAGCTGCTTAGAATCACTCAAAGCTGGAGCAGGATATTGTATTTAAATGCATTAAAATAATTTCATAACCAAATTAAGCATAAAAGCAAGTGCTACATTTTCAAAACACTATCCACAAAAATACTCTTTATTTAAGGCAAACATTTATAGTCCTGGGGAATACATGGACTACAGCATTTGCTAATGTTTCATGACAGTGATGAATTAATGATATGGCACATTACTCAGATTAAGGACAGGGACTTCAAATTGCTAAGGTTGCTCTTTTGCAATTGCCTAATTGCCAGATATCTTTTCATGTTCATATTATAGAGAACAAATTATTTATTTTTGCCAAATACTACATTTCCATTGCATTAGGCAATATTTATGCTACATGTTTTTTTACTGCATATCTGCCTTCACTGTAGAACTGAAAGGCTTTTTTTGCAATGCCCTGCCTCTGTTGCCCAGATTGATTTGTGGGAAGAGATGGCTTGGCAATAAAAGGAGGGGAAGATACTTTTTAAACTTGTCATGGGCATTTCTATGTATCCTGTGGTATTTGAATGGTATGTCCTTTCTGACAAAAAGGCTATTGCCTGCTGTGAAATAGATCAATGGGTGATATTGTGCAGTGATTGCTATTTGTTTAGGAGAAATCTCCCTGACTGACCCACTTCCTGTAATGCATAAAAAATAAATGACAGAAGTAATATTTTTGTTCTTGTTTCACTTTCATTCATCTTATTTGATCAGCACTGAACAAAACTGACATCTCATCAAACCCTAAAGTGTATTTCTACACTGGGTTCATCAGAGGTTGGCATTTAAAACACAGACATTGCAGGAACAAATGTATTTGCCAGCTCTGTCCATCGATGTAAACCTGACCTTTATCCTGTAGATTTATTGACACTGTGCTGCTTTGTATCATATTTCATTACTATGTGGAAAGCCTAGAAAGTCCTTTCTGTAAAACCACTTCTGATTCTCATCTGCAAATTTTTGCATCTACAGTAGATGATCTAAAGACCAAGAAAAGCTTAATATGTCTTACACTTATTTAAAACCAAGTGATTTACCTACACATTTAAAAATGGCCATGCATTGCTCAGTTGTACCAGGATATTATGCAAGGACAACAGCATCACTGAGGGGCATTCTTCCTTCTCTTTCACCTCTCCTCAGACCAAACATATTGGCAATTTCTACTCTAGGAAAGAAGAATCTAATACTAAAGGTGTTTTAATTAGGTTTTACAGGTTCAAAATAATACGATAAATTTCATGTACAAAACATGATCTACGCTCAGAAACCTACACTGCTAAAAGAATAATGGATGTGCCTTGCTGTTATGCAGTATGCTTCTACTTTGTTCCTACAGTCACCTAGGAGATATGTAAACTCTTCCATACACAGGGTATTCTCAAACAACATCTGATTGATAAATAGCCATTTTAACTATAGATAACAGCTCTGTGACTAAACATTTTGTTCTGTGTGGGGAAATTTTAATGAGAACAAATAAAAATTAACAAAGCTAAATCTGATCATGCTGAAACAACACATTTTCCTAACTAATTGGCTAAATAATGGTTTGCATTTCTGCAGTATGTTCTCTTCCTAAATCCCCTGGAAGCTTTCCAACAAGCCAGAACACAGAAGCACCATGCTGGTGAGCCCTATGTGAATCACATCTGTGTCGTCGTTTTCAGCCTCCTAGGCTTGAACATATTGAAACAGTCAATGCTTGGCTGTAAAGCAAATAGGCTATTTTCTCTAAAAAAGAAAAAATCTATTACTTGTGCTAGGTTCTCAAATCCTAATATTTACCCTTGTCTAAATGATGTGTAATTGAGCACTAACAAACTATCTACAGATTTCCTTCAAAACAGTTGTTTCTCTTCTTGAAAAAAAAAGAATTGGAAAGCAAACGAAATCATCCTTTCATTCCTGCATTAATTGAGGATGAAAGATTAGAGCTAAGTCCTTGAAGTGAGGAGAAAGACATAGGGCAGGTGGCAGGAAAGAGAGGGAGGGGGATTTCCACTTGTCTGCGAAATGTCTGAACCTGCACTGACATCAGTATCTGAGCAAGCTGCCTGAGATCCCTCCACAGTCAATGGAAATAAAGAGGCATTTCAAGAGGACAGTTTATCTGAGATATCTGAAACATCTTCCTTTGGGATGTGATAAACTGACGCATCCCACATGTAAGTACTTCATGAGCTTCAGGTGAAGAATTTTAGTGAGGCTTTGAATTTGCACTATTTCCTGTTATGCGAATTTTTGGGATTTAAAATAAAGTTTTTCAAGTGAAATTTTATGCAATAACAAAAGCAGGAAGGTGCAGATTTGTGGCACAGAAGATGTAAATTCCTCAGTCACTAAGTTCCTCTAAAGCACGAAGATAATTTTCAGCATATATAATTAAGAGTTACTGATATTATTCCCCTTCATTTATGTTGCCAGTGCTTTTTATTTGGCAAGTATTATGTGAAGTAGGAAAAAAGAAGTCACCTTCAGAACTAAGATGAATTAATAACATTTAACTGATTTTACGGAAAGAAAATATAAAGGTAGAAAGGACAGATCTAGCAGTTCATGCAGAGCCCCATCTAGCTGGAGCAAAATGGAAGTGCCTCCAGTTTTATGGAAGTATACTTACTGGCTAGAGATAATTAGCTTTAAACTGTTCTTGGATTTTCTACATTTGTTTTTGTTCCTTGAGAATCTTTTTCTTTTTTAATCCTAAAAAGACAATTTTATTTTGCTATACTGCTTTGGAAATTCAGAATAGGTTTTTAAACATTCTAGTAGGTATGAAAAAGGAAAATTCACTCGGAACATTTTCATTCTTTACAGGACTGCTGTGGATCTGTCATCTACAGTATCACTTTCCCCATTTGCAAGGATGTAAGATAACAAATACCACTCATTTTTAAATAATCAGGCATTATTTATGTATCACTTGCTAGATTTTTGTTTCATCCTAAAATGCTTAACCAGATAAATTACTATTTATTACTATTATTATTATTATTATCCTAGCAGTAGCGAATGAAGTTCATTTAAAATTAAGACTTTCCTAATACTTCATTAAAATTGAAGTACAGTACCTTACTGAAGGCAGTGATTCTTGGATGATGTTCTCTGTAACTAATTAGACTGTCTCATCTCTAGAGCAACATCTCAAGTGATGAAAAAAGTCAGTGTAGAGGAGATAAATTAGATGACCTGACTATTCATCTCCAGACTGATTTGAATCTTCCTTTTGGCCTTTACAGACTAGCAAGGAAGTGCTGGAAGTGCAGGCTATAAAACGTGATCACCACCAAAAAGATACAGATGAGGAAGAGAGAGGAATAAGGAAGTTAACTGCTTTAGTTGATCAATGAAAGAGGAAAAACAGATGCATCGTTTCATAGTCCAGATATGCCATCAGGGAAAAAAAAAAAAAAAAGAAAGAAAAAAGATCACAGAGATGTC
Organism: Numida meleagris; assembly: GCF_002078875.1. Lineage (NCBI taxonomy): Eukaryota > Metazoa > Chordata > Aves > Galliformes > Numididae > Numida > Numida meleagris. Next base: position 6,648,530 of record NC_034418.1, read on the forward strand.
ATATGCACATAAATTGAATATGATTTGCAAAATATTGCTTCATCATCTATATCATCTATTTACAAATAGAAGATCTCTGAACCCTTCTGCTTAATCCAATGACTATCACTCCAATTTTACTGGCCGTCACAAATTCTGTGAGTAATTTCAAGCCCAATTTTAATGCAAAACTCTTATAGAGGCTTAGTCAAACAAACGTGTACATGGCTACGGTCTTTTAAAATAAAGACTATTAAACACTGAAATTAGTTCAAATGAAAACAATATTGTCTGTTGAGACTGCTGGAGCATCCCTGAAATGGACATATTCCTCATGTTATATGAATATACCATCTTGACACTACTATCCTTGTGTCTACTGCAGAAAACTCAGTAAGCCTATAGAAGCAGTTCACATTAGTTTCTTCAACTATCTAGAACAGTATGAGCAACTTTTATTCGATCTAGTGTTAAAATTCTTTGCCTGTACTAATCTTTTCTACTAAATATGCATCTTATAATATGCTTGCTAGTAGAAATTCACATTATTTAGGCAAGATAATCAGTCTGGTAAATATTCTGTTTTTAGCATTAGAATACCAAGTACTTCAGGTTGTTTTTTAAAACCATTTTTAAAGTGTATCAAAAAGAAAAAGACACTGTATCTTGTGTGTTGCCTGCTCAGGCCTGTATGGATTTTTTTAACTAGAAGGGAGGGTTTTCAGCTACTTCCTTGCACAGTCCAAAAGCATAGCTGGCAAACAGCAAACAGTGACTGAATCCCCAGCTGCTTTGGAATTATATATAAAAAAAGAGGGATTGTGGTTAGACTCAGGTGAAAACTACCTGAGTTGATATTTAGTTTTAGAAACTTTGCTGTGTTCATAGTACTTCTGCTCTGGTTTACAGTAGCTATTATGAAAATCATTAACAATCATCAGTAATTGTATCAAGACAAATACTGTCAGCACTGAAAATACATGTTTTTTGCAGATCACCCTGGACAAACACTGTTTTTTTACTGCCAGGATGACGTTTTCTTCATCAGCCACATATACTTTACTTTACTGAAGATAGAACTGGATTTGGCAACAGTAACATTAACTTTCATCCATCAGCTTTACCCCAAGTATTTAAGACTGTTTTATCTAGTTGTCCGCTATATTGCTCTTCGGGATATAACACATTCAAGGTATACTCTGTGAACAGCTTAGCAATGATTCCTTGCTTTGGGATCAAGCGTCAAACGTTTGCAGATGCTGTTTTATATCCTGGCTCAGTTAACAGGGAAGGGTTGGGAGAAGCAGTTTTATGTGCTTCTGACAAATTGCTTGACTAAGCACACTTTTTGTACTGTCTGCAGATGTTTATCTGATTCACAGATCCATGAAACTTGACAGAGATTACTCTGACATCTCCATATATATACTTGATATATGCAAATACAATTAATTTCCTAAATATAAGCCATGTCAGGGCAGGAATTACTAAATTGTGTAATGCTTCCAGATATAATTCCAATGATATTTACGTGAGTCCTTCAGATTACACTTTTTTCTAAACATTCTGTACTGTTGTGCTTTTTTTCTTAAAAAGGCAAAGCTTCAATGGTTTCCTTAACCCTTTCTTACGATTACAAGAACTACGATATTATCATCAGAGTAATAATATAAAAGTAGCATACAGTAACAATGTAAAAGAGGAAATGGGTCCTGTTGAAGTAATGGCATAACTTCTGTTCACTGAACATTTAGCTTCTGAGATCTTGGAGAAATATTTGCTGATAGCTCTGATGAATTTATTTTATGAAGCTAGGTTCATATGCAAGCAGCTTTTTTGCTGTCTTGTTCATGCTTTAGCTGAGTAATTCCTCAGGTGTAGGTGTTCACCATGAAGCATACATACATACGCAAGCAGACAATAGCATCACAGAGTGTCAAAGACAAAAGCAACCTTTTTAAACACAAGAATGTTTGCAATCTAATACAGTTTTGTTCACTTACCTTGAAACAACCAAATTTTCTTTTGTGGCAAACCTGCAGTTCCAAGACACAGAACAATACTGAGACCTAGAAAGTAGAACAAGAAAAAAGAAGAATCACTGATGGTAGGAAACAATTATAATCTCAGCAAAGGATTGTATTTGTGCAGTAAAAAACCGCAGCATTTCTCATAGAAAACTATTTCAGTATGCTACTAGGAAATGAGACAGATCTGGTCCCCCAGCTGACACTGCATTAAGCAGAAAGAAGTAAACAGTTAAGAGGGTGGTTTGTCTTCAAAGCAGAACAAATTTTGGATGATTCAAAGTCTCCGGTCTGATCCAACTGTTCTAACACAGGTCAACTGAAAAGATTAAAACACTCAAAAAAAATCCACTTAAGCTCAAAAATTTTATATCTATATATATATGCATGTTTAGTTCTTCATATATTTTGCAAGTATGTTGTGATACAGTTTACTAAGATACATACAGCTGTTAAAACTGCTGTATCTCCTGCATCTTCGGCTACTGAAGCAATTTTTTCTTTCTCTGTATCTGAAGGATCAATGATAAGCATCCTTAAGTGTCTGAAGGACATAAATACAAAGAATAGGAAAAACTGTTTAATGTGGCCCATGGGGGAGGAAAAATGGAATGAAACTGAGCAAAGGCAGAACTTGGAAAGAAAATGCTAATAAATAGATGTATCTGCCCACTGAATAATCTTCCACAGGAGTTTCTTGAAATCCTGTAATCTGAAGTATTTGGAAAAGCAAAAAAAATTCTCAGAAATTTGCTGGAAAAAAACAACAACAACATTGATACGGACACACAAAAGAAATCAGGTGAGCAAATCTTGCTTCCTGGTAACTATTTTTTATTCTATGAATCCATCTATTTGCTGGGGAACAATGTCTTCCTATACATTTAATTGCTGCTGCATCGTTTTCCTACCACTTCCATCCCCTCTTCAGTTTCATTCAGATATTTTTCACTTCATTGGAATGCACCAGACTTAACAAGTATTTCAAGGAAAAGTTAAAATATACGTGTATCCAAACTCGAGCTCAGCCTGTTTGGAATTGATTCAGTGCAAGAGAGCAGGATGAATAGCTTGTAATATTTATTTCACTAAGCATCCTATTCACCTTACTACAGCAAATTGTTTTTCTTTTTTTTTTCCTCCTCATATTTAAACTCAAGGAGACTGCCACAGGGAAGGGAATCCACAAATGAAACTAATAACAAAGGTAAGATATGTTGCTAAGAGGGAACAAGAAAACAGCTGCTCATCTGGAATTCTCCATCTTTGCCTCCAAAAAAATGGACTCTTCTCTCAGTGTCTTACTCCAGATGATCACACGTATAATTACTAATGCTGCATTAAAATGCTCTAAAAAGCCTGAAAAACCTAACTCCCTATAAACAGCTAGTAATATCCCAGCAAATAAAAAGCCTGGTGCTAGTTTGCACAAAAGGAACACTACAATTACAACCAATACTATCAATAAACTACAACATAGTCAGAAAGAGAGAAAATGAATGTCAATACAGTAATAACAAACCATCCTTTAAAGTAAAGAGTTCCAGAAGAAAACATAAGAAAGGTTGGAGAACACGTTCTTGTGGTCATAAGTTTCTTCTCGTCCTTAGTCAATGAGAAAAGCTATTTATCACATTTTAGTCAGATCATCTGAGTTCTTCACTTTAGGATACATATCCTTGTTTATATTTATATGAGTTACTTGGATATACCCAAGCTGTGTTTTACCATTTTGTAAGTTCAATTTACAATGACCTTTTCTAAAAATACACATAAATTATGCAAATATATGCAGATTTTTGTCCAAAAGATAAAATGAAAAGCTCATTAAAAGGGAAAGATCTGCATGACCAGATTTTAAAGTATTACATGAAGGTGTATTCATACCATAAACTTAAAATTAATGGTTTTAAACTGCACAGCCACATGCACAAAATGCATATTTCTAAATGGAAATGGCTATGTACAAATTTAGAAGTAGTATTCAGGCACAGCTGTAATAGATCAGTGTCCTTTTTTCAAACTGTACATTAAAGGACATAATGCCCAAATAGTTCTGGAAAACCCAAAAGATTCACAGCCAAGATGAACAGACTGCTGGTAGAATCTAACATGGAACTAAAGTTGTGTATAAAATGTAGTTTAAGAGATACAAATGACCACATTTATTGAAATTAAATTGTAAAACGTAGCAAGTTTGTATTATTGTCTGTGTTTTCATGTCTGAATTGAATGATTCCTACCTAAGCAAGTGCAAAGTATACAGAAAAATCTCAGTCCAGAATCATTCTGTGCAATGGTTAATGACAAAAACAGTGAAATATACAAGAACATTTTTGAGTTTGTTTTTCAATATAAAAAAAAGATATATTACAGATCAAATATGGACAGTAGAATGAGGATATGCAGGAATAGCAAAAGCACAGAAAGATTCAATGAGTTATTTACTCAAGAGTATATAGTAGGTCAGCATCAAAGGAAACAACATCAAGGTACCATGTGCAAGCAGTCGTACAACTGTTTCTCTGCATTACAAATCAGCTGTATATATACAACAATTTTAACGCAAAAGCTACGGAACTAAATCATGACAGTATATCACATCTCCCTGGGATGCATTAGCTTTGGTTCAGGCCTTTCCAACACTGTTATTCTGCATCTGGTCTGGACAGACACTCAAAAGAGTCTCTCCACTGCTGAGATGGCCAACAGTTCTGTAGCTACGCAGAGATAGACATTAAAAACAGTTGACATATGGAGGGAGAAATCTGGAGGATGGCTGTAGTTGGAAGAACAAGTTAATGTGCTCTGGGGATTAGCTATATTCACAGTAAGAAAGATAAGGCCCACTGAAATATGATGAAGCATTCAGCATTTCCCCTACAAGAGACAACAGACTGGAGACCATGTGAAAGGCAGCAGCTGTCCTGCTTGCACCATTACTACACAAGGGCCAGATTCTCACTGCCCAGCTCAGAAGAAATCTGTGCTGACCCAAAATGACACAGCAAAAATTACTCATGATTATTGGTCAGCAAAGTGGAGAGTCCAATATATCACCAATGATGATGAGAAAGGAACATTTTGCACATAAATAAAGAAAACACTAAACATTAGGATTTTATCTATTTAACTATTTCAAGGAAAGAAGGGATTTCTCAGTGGAAGAGTGAAAAGTAGTCATAATTGTAGAGCTACCGCTCTGGCCCTTCAAGAATAAACTAAACTGTATAAACACCATTTAATCAGTATTTAGGGGTTGGTGTAGACAAGTTTCTCCTTCTAGACAAAAACTTAATGAACTAGTATAAGAAAAGCTCCTGTAAAATAACATATTGTATGTTACTAAACCAGAACAGGGGATTGCCTACTGCCATGATTTTTGATTAAAAATCAAAAAGGAAAAGCAGCTTTTTAGTACACAGTGATAAAGATTAAAACATCTGTAAGCAACTATAAAGGAGTCAAAGCCCAATGTATTGACCAGTTTCTAACAGTTTAACCCAAATAGTGTAGAGGAGTAATGGCAAGAAAACAAACTTCTAAGTGCTGGATTACATCAACAGATTTCAGGCTATCCAAATTCCTACAATCTTACGTAAGTTTCTTAATAGTATAATACAGAATAGGATGTGCTTGAGTTTGAAGCAGCTAACACAAAAATCAAAACTACTGATGTCTAGAACAGGAGCTCTCTAATGTTAGACTCATTAAAAATAAATAAATAAAGTGAATAAAATGATCACAATTCAATCTTTGAAGTCCCCTGACAAACCTAGAATTGAACGAATACAATTCATTAAAACCTAATTACCAAGAAATCAATAGTGCAATTTAGCCCAATCCAAAACTCATTGTAATGCACTGAACATTTGAAAACCGGGGTCATTATAAACAGGGCTTAAGTGACATTGTATATTACATCGTAGAGTGTCTCTGTACAGCAATTAGCACAGCCTGCCTGACTTTACTCAAAAAGGATATTACTATATGCAGTCTTACTAGCAGTGCATCTGTAAAAACCCACTCTCAAAGATGCAACAAAAAAAGAAAGGACCTTACTAACAACAGTTGTTAAATCCAATTCAAAAGAAAAGTCAACTACCCATAATCCCAAATACACACTCCTCAAAATTCACTATTGTTATGAGTGTCCAAGGAACTGAACAGCCACACTTTTCTTTTAGCTATATACCTGTAAATCCACTGACATCTCTGACAATGATTTAAAAAAAATAAAAATGTACAGTCTGGCCTAAAATCACAATTTTCAAGAAAATCAGAATTGATAGAATCTTAATTAAACACAATGGAAGGGTAACTGAAGATGATTTTTCTGCTACAAATGCCTATAGAAGGCTCTGAAATCATATACTCTGGCCTCTCCCATTTGCTTGGGTATCATTTCAATCCATGTGAGTAAAAGAACTGATGCATCACTTGAAGTCACATAATAAATTGTATGCATTAGGTTACTCATTAATATTTTGAAGATAGGTGTATCCTCTGGTCAGTCAACCTTATTTCCATTAATGATCACTCCACAGTGAAGCCTCCTACCTATCAATAACTCAGCAACTGAGAAGTGCTAGTTAATTTTCACGTTTTACTTGCTGGATTTTTTTAGTAAAAACTTCTGGAATTACAGTGCCTTAATCCTCAATTCATTCTGTGTTTTCCCCTCAGAAAAAAAAACATATTCCAGCCACCAAACGATTCAATCCATATCTGTAGTTGTGACTTGCTCCTTAACAGTGAGAACACCACCACAGAGTTCATGAGTTTAATCACTGAAAACTAATGGTCAAAAATCATTACCGGATCCTCCCAGCTTTAAAAGCCGAAAGGGAATCACTATCTGGGATTAGACTCTGGCATCACGTGGATCTATGTACAGCAAATCTGCTACAGACAGTTCCACCTCAGCCATGTCATTCTCCTCCACTCAGAACCGTAATGGCTATTTCTGTTTTCTGTGTAGGAGATATATTTAGAAGATTCACCATAGTTGTGTTTCATCTGCAAGTATGGACACTTCTGAGAGACCTGGCTTATTAACTCAGGCACAGTGCCACGACATGTGCCAATCCCAGTTCACATCTTAGTATAGTCTTCACTATTTGGAGCATCCCTGTATTCCTAGGGCTGTGTGCCTCTAATCTCTAGAACTAATTCAGATAATAATAGAATCATGGAATCATTAGGGTTTGAAAATATCTCTAAGATCAACTAGTCCAACAGTCAACCCTTGCATATTCTGGCATGTAAATTCATGCATGTAGTCACACTAGTGAAGGCTGCACAAGTAGCCTGACGCTCACGCCCATTTCTATTAAATTTTACTAACCTAAGTGGTGACATACACAAACAAAAAAGTAAAAAAAAAAAAAAAAATCCCAAACAGTCCACCACAGACCATCACCAATGAAACAAAATCTTTAAAACAGCTTTCGCTAGTCTGTATCATAAGCATGCTTCATGATCCAGTTAGAGCTGAGAGCTTAAATAACCTCTAATAAGGAGCAATGAGGATCTAAAAATGATGCATGGTGACAATGTGTTAAAAAGCTAACAAAACATTCCTGCACTAGCTATAATTGCAATGAAAACAGCATATAAACTAATAAGCTAAACACTGAAAGAGAAGACTTACAAGGGCAGAGATAACAAAAACAGTATTAAAAGATAACTCAGTAGTGTCACTTAGACTTCACAGAAGGTCAACTCCTTCAGTAATTCCTGGTAAGTACTTACAAACAGTTTTTATACCAATACACCCTCTAGAGCAGTAGAAAGTTATGCTTTGAATCAGGAGATACATCTTAGCGGGACACTATGACTACTGAAAGAGATGTTACGTCAAGCCAGACTTGTTTGGCAGCAAGGTTAGAAACATTCTGCATATTCCTAAACAAAAGTAAATTGAGAATATTGTCCCTTTCTCACATATGCAATTAATTTTTATGTATTTTTATTTTTGTCTGCATTAAATGGATATTGAGCTGAAGGACTGACGTTATCCTTGGGCTACCATTAAAGGTCATATACAGCAGCACGATTTCACTTGAACTATTACCATGGGATTTTCGGCACTCATCAACATTTTGCTACCTTGAGTGCCATCTGACCTGCATACAGAAACTAGGCTTACATTTATCTTTTAAGTCTGGACCAAATACTCGTATCTTCAAGATGAAAGCTGAAATTCAAGAGCATTTTAAGGAGTCAGATTAGAGCTTCTCCTTTACTGGAAATAATCAGTATGTATGAAAGCCCTGTACATTTTCTACAGTAACAGAGAACACAAAAACATAAGCCATAAATAGGTCTAAAGGCAGAAGCAATCCTGATGGCAACATGTTTTACGGCTTCTCACACAGCTGCTTTTTCACACAGAGGGTGGTGAGGCACTGGAACAGGTTGCCCAAGGAGGTTGTGGGTGCCCCATCCCTGGAGGTGTTCAAGGCCAGGCTGGACGTGGCTCTGTCCAGGGGCAGCCTGGTCTAGTGGTTGGCAACCCTGCACTCAGCAGGGGGGTTGAAACTCGATGATCTTTGAGGTCCTTTTCAACCCAGGCCACTCTATGATTCTCCACTCTCACAGTCTCATGCAAAACAGCATGCACTACACTGGATAGTAAAATGAGAAAGCCACAGTCCTCTCAGCTCTTCTTCAGCCACACGTCTTTTTTCTCAGCTACGTTCGCATCATTCCCACTAGACTGATTTTCAGTCATGCATGGTAGCAGCCCACATTATCGGGGTACAAAGAAGTTACCAGATGCACATTAATTTATTTACTTTGATACACAACAAACGCTGCCTTCTCTTTGAAGAAAATAAGTTATATGGCTAAGCTGCTAGTTGCAATAATACTGGTTCCCTGCCTAAAGCTCTAAGATCAACACCAAAGGTACAATTTATTCTTTGGTTTTACAGTCTTTGGCTGATATTTTGGAAACAAAATTGCCCGCATCTTGCCTATTTCTGTTTAAGAACTTTTCAAGGTAAATTATGCGAAATACCTGAAGTGCATAAAGACTACTTAGTTTACTTCATCACTTTCTCTTCCTGTCTACAAAACCCCACCATACGCTGCAATTCAGCACAAGCTAAACTAATGAGAAATTAACAACAAAAAGGTCATTTCTTTTAAATCTCAATCTGTTATTTAAAATATGAAGTAGTCTTTTGTATTTATACAAACATCCATTTCTCAGCCCATACCAACCTCGTACAACAATTTCAATTTGAAAGTAAAAAAACGTTCCTTTTCCATCTTTCCTTTTTAATTCTTGCAGAGAATTTGCAAAAGATGTACAATGGAGTAAGTCCAAAACAGTTTCTACAATATGAAGTTAGCTGGAGAATAGGAAGAAGTGCAGAAGCCATCAATTAAGTTTCAAAACATTCCTAGGGAAGAGTGCTCTAGTGTTCCAAGAGAAACATTTGCACACATGTAAATGGAAGTGGAAACAGGTACTGGCTCTGTGGTCATTAGTTATTCTCATTTCCCATGTGAGAAACCAGAGAGAGGAACAGAAACCAAGCAGCCCATGCCCCAACAGACCAAGAGCCTGACAGAGAAGTATCAGTGACCTCCCACATCCAAGCATAACGCTCATTATGAATGACAAGCTACATCAGACATTAATCTCTAACCTGCAAAATTGATCAGAGGCAACAATGAATTAAAACACAAATAAGTAGAACTAATTAGGTAGAATTTAATGAAAAGGCTAATTATGTTTTGTGAGCTATTAATGTTCCCAAAGTATATAATTATTCCCAAAATATAATTATAAATACTATATATTTATGTATCACCAAAATCTAGAGTGCAAGTAGCGTTAAGATATTAGTGCTTGAAGAAAAAAATCAGCAGTTCTTTGAGTTTATTCTTTGAGAAAACAATAAGCTCTTCAATCTATCAGCAAGGCTCCGCTAGGTTTTTATTTAGAGTTTCGAAATTTCAAGGTTATATTGTAGAGGCTACAAAATTCTGTTTTAGCATAAACAGAATTTATTATTTTAAAACAAAACATTAATAAAAAGCTTATTTAGAGACAATGTGATGTTCCTAAATGACTTATCACAGAATAAAAGTTAATAGTGCAAATAGGATTTCAGCCCAGAGCATATCCTTAAAGGATGATTCAATGATGAGCCACGGAATAGAGCAGAAAATAATCGCTCATGTTGCCAAAGGGACCTTGGTAAGAATATGCTTCTCCTGAGGAGTCTTTTAGAAGATGACGCTGGCCACAAGGGATTTCAGCAGAGAACATTTTTTGGCTCAGAGAATGTATCCGGATGTGGCTGCACCACTAAAACAGCCAATGCCAGCTCCTCTGCACTGCTTCATTGCACTGATCAAGTTATTCAGAATATCTAGCAGCTGGCAATTACCCAGAGGGTGTTGAAGTTTTTTAAGTACCCAGCATATAAGCACACAGCCTTCCCTGGCAAAATAAAGAAATGGAAGAAGAAAAATTAAAAGGGTGCTATTGGATCCAGGCCTGTAACAGAGGTATAATTTCTGTCCAAATCCAAGGAATTTGCAAGTTTAGGTCCGATAACCATCTTTCCTTCCACTCTAACTCATCCACCTTTTCACTTTCCTCCTGCTTCCTCGTTTCTTTTTTTCTCTTTATTTCCACAGACCCAATTTTATTTGCTTCTTTATTTGCTTCAGATCCAATAATTCTTAAGAACAGAGAGAAACTCCAGAGTGTGACAAAATCACAAAATTGTTCTGAGTTGGACAGTCCTCTGCACAGCATGAGGACGGATCACCTTCTTCAGCCCAGCCACATACTACTTATGTACTGCATATCAAAAGTGCTTCCTGGATTATTATTATTTTTTAACACTCAGCCATGACCAGATGCAAAACAGTAGGTGCACAGTACAGAACTCAAACAGAAGCTTTAGGAATCCTACTCTTAGCTCACTAACCCTTCCAGACACAATTTATGATACGATTCAGAAAGTAATGGATTAGAGGAGAGACAGTCACTAAAACAATGCTTCATGAAAAACAACAAAAATAATAATATATGTTTCAAAGAGACTTTTGTGTTAAATCTGCTTAACAGCACATTACAGGGTTACTTGAAAACATTTCCTCCCTATTTAAGCAGTGCTTGAAGTGTTTTGGCATGTAACATAATCAGTTATGGTTAAAAAATAACAACAATGTAGTTTGAAAGGAAAAGAAATACTATAGAAAAAAAACACTGAAGCAAATCATACGACACATAGGGGAACAAAAGATAGAATATAGTTTATAACACTGCCAATTAATGCAGTAAGATGTAAACCACAAACATGATCAGACACTATAAGGTACAGCACAGGGACTAAAACCTCGGTCTTCTTCACAGCTCCGCAAGTTCTCTCTGCAGCAGTGGTGTTACATCTATGTGTTTCTATTGTTTGAGGATTCATTTTTCTGGTTAAATTATGAAGATGCTTTCCAATTCAATTGAAACAAAACAAAACAAAATTTAATTAAGCTTGATGGCTTCTGCTTTCCAAGCCAGGTATTGTTACGTGTGCAGTGGTAACTATATGATAATGTCCTCTTTCATCTGAGGACAAAATGTATTTTCATAAAGGTCAGCTTCTGCCAGGAATATATTTTAATTTGCTAGAATCTGGGGGATGACAAATATCTCACTTGGAAAAAGAATGTTAAGAACTACTGTTGACAGTATGTCTCCCTTTCTCATCAGAAAGTATTTTCTGTATTTATTTTAAGTTACACATAGATTCTGTTTTGTTCACTGAGGAGTTTGATTTTCTTTAATCTCAGCTTTAAGGCAAGATCCTATCTCTGACTCCTAGGTCTACAGTCTCTCCTTAGACTGTCTTCAGAAGTGGTCATACTTTGAAAAAAATATTTAAACTATTAAGGTTGAATTAAGATAGAACATGGGCTACAGTCCAGTCAAGTACCCAAGAACCACATGTTTAAGTATCTACAATAATTCTGACCCCAAATTTCATCACTTTCCAAATCCTCAGAAGATTAAGTGCCATTTCATTTCTAGTAATCCAATTACCAATTACACTTCTGTTGCTCTGGAAATATTTCAGAAATGATTAGCCTTCTAGTTTCTGATAGCCAGTTTAATAATGTCTTTCATACAAAAACTGAAGAGCCGACAGATTCCCAAATAACTACAATTAGCTAAGCTCATTACTTAAAATGGAATGATTATTTAATAATAATAACGAATGCATACGCTAGTCCTCAAAAATAAAGTCTGTGAGGAAGACTCCTCTGAAAATATGGTACAGGGAACAGTTTATTTTCTTCTTAATTAGCAACCGGCTCTCTATAAGATTATTTTGCAGCTAATCATCCTGCTGCCAGCAGCAAAATAAAACAGACTCCCCTGAAGTAAGTTTGTCTTGGTAAGATTTCAAGATAACAGATTGTGACATAAACCTCCTCAGGTTCATACATTTGCACCGTTAATGCCTTTTCAAATAAACACTTCTGTTAAAATGTTTATCTGCTAAACATACAAAGAACAGTGCCATCACAAGCACAAACATTGCTTTTATGAAGGAGATGGCTATGTATTCGCCAGAATCCGAGAGTCTACAATTTCTTGATATTAGAAGTAAGCTTCCCAAAACTTGTGAATGGTTGAAAGACACTATCCTCTCCTTCAATAAAGAAGTGTCTTTGAATTCTGGATAACTACTCGTACTCCTAGTGAGTAGTTTTTCCACTTCTAAGGAAAACAAAACAGTATGTGTATATCACAGCTTAAGACTCTACCTGCAACTCATTACCTGTAATTCATCCATGGAGTCATTCTCTCCCTGAAAACTAGAAATAATATCATATGCACTAGCAATATTATTTTCACACCTGTGATGAGAGATACTTGTTGTTTCCACACTCTGAAGAAACCACCAACTGTCAAGACCCTGGAGCCAGCACATTACTAGTCACAGCTGATTCCTGCTGGCAATGATCACTAGAAAAATGAACACTGAAACAGATGTCTCTGAATGAACTGAGACACAGGTCCTAGCATTCAAATTCTCACAGATGCCTTTAAAATTGTGACCTCACCTGTGGGTTGTTCAAGAACTGCCCCATTCAGCTAGTCTCTGTTGCTGTGAGATTCTTGAACTGATGTGAATGTTCATACAGTTTTTTGGTTTGGGTTTTTTTTTTTTTTTTTACTATCTGCATTCCTAAGCATTTCTTATAATCTTTTAAGACAGCAAGTTCATCTATAGATCACATTTATAAGCCTTATTCCAATATATACTTTTCTATATTAAAGTAAACATTAGTTTCTTCAATTGTTTGTTTAAAAGGTCAGGTGTCAGGAGTACCCTGAGAGAAAGTTTAACGTGAGAATGTGTTTCTTATCTGAGGGAAAATTCGTACCATCTATTTTAGGTAGGGCTCAGGGCTTGTGAAGTGAAGAGCTTAAAACTTACTTTATAGTCAAGGAAGACAGGAAAGCTTTCAGGTAATAATTCAGAGCAACAAAATATGATCTCTTAAATTGGTTGAATGCTTCCAGTCCTATTTCTAGAATCTAGAGCTATGGTTTAGGTGTTTTGAGACTCATATAAAGCAAAGATAAAGCTCAACAGTTGAGAATGAGACCCAGGAAGTATTTTAACAAAATGAAGAAATATCCAGAGCTAACCAGCTAGTAGCAAAGAAAGGGAAGAAAAATCTGTAATCCCAACCTGTCTTCCTGTGTACCATGTCTATCTGTCCACTGCAAATGCTGAGTCTAGAATCCTCAGAGGGCTAAGGAAGGTGTTAGTGACAATCACTTATATTTCCTACGAGGTGTATAGCCCTAGATAAGCATCTCCCTGGATCCTGGATTTTGTAAGTGACCACCGTATCTAGAATCATTACTAAGATAATTGCTGCAGATGCTTGGTTTGCTGAAGTTCTTAATTACTGGATGACAGAATGGAAAAGAATAAACCAAACAAACCCAGTAAACAAAAGGGCAAAAAAAAAAACAAAACAGAAAATAGCCTTGCTATACATATTTAATGAATCAGTGAAAATATCCTGCACAAAGGCTTAGAGAGTTAACTGAAACTGTGTGTATGATAAATGGATATAATACTGTCTATGTAATGGGCTTCCTATTTAAATTTTGCGAGGATTTAATCAGTTGGGCACAGCTGTGCAAGATGCACCATAAACTACGTTGAAAAATATGTCGACATGTACATTTATCTGCTACAAATTAAGCTCACTTAGAGGTGGTCTTAATGGACCATGTAGCAATCATTACAAGCATAAATTTTAAACTGTCTGTTTCCAGTGAATTTGCTTTGAAAAAAAATTAATGTTCATCCTTAGTGGAGCACAGTAATAAATGGAAGTACCCTTAATCTGTTAAGCACTAATAACCTAGCAATTATTCATTATGAACCCCATGCTGTATAATGTATGTCTGTTACACTTTTATTAGTGATTCTTTACTTAACCTGTAAAGGTATAATTTTTATTCCAACAAACACCTGGTAATAATACAACGTTCTAAGTGATATGCCATTACATTTACAGAATGTCCTGCCTCCTTGGTTCATTGTGAGACATTTGTACAGTACAGGATTGCTAAGGATAATAATAGAATGGAGTGATTTATGTGTTTCAGATTTTCCACTTCTACAAAAGGCAGCAACACCCATCTTAGAGATCAAAAAGCTATGACTTGATTACAGTACAACCTATAAATAACCCATAAATTATTTAACACAGGAAGTGAGTAACACTGCAATCAAAGTGAATCAGTGACCCAATTGGCACAGTCTAGGAGGTTGTAGCAGTTGTAGGTTCTCCTACAGAAGCAGTCACTTGAAGTCAGTGGAATGCTGGTGTATATGATACTGGACTATCACTGGTTTTCCAGAGATGAAAAAGGAAACAATCTCCATTCACTGAAGGGCCTTTTCTCCCCAGAGACAGCAGTGTTGCCCAGAGTAAGAATTTTCAAACCACAAAGGAGGAAATCTGTGTATTTGAGTAACTGCTGGCTTACTGCTTTTCTGCCCTCCACCAGTCAGAAAGGACATTATGTGCTCTAAGAGGGCAGATGAACCCATCAAGCTTTTTTTATAAACCACAAAGGAACCTGGAAGTTACAAATCAAGTGCTCAAGCCAGCAACAGGGCAAGTTATTGTTGTGGATAACTGACCTGTCTCAGTCCCATTCACGGCTATAGAAACTTTGCCATTCAGCACCTTCAAGAACACTTCCTTCAACCTCAGTTTTCAGTAACGTTAGATAACGTTATTTTATGTGGAGCAAATAAAGCCATGTAATAGGGTATCTAATCCTTTTCTCAGAGAAAGTTGTTTGCTAGCTTCTTTGCCAATTTAACTGTTCCAACTGCAGCTTTCCAACATGAGTCTCTGCTTTGCCTTTAATGCATTTGCCAAATTTTCCATCCAGTTTTAAACCAAACTCAAGAGGACAAACTTTGACATTTCCTGCTATTGCTTTCTCAGAAGCAAGGAGCTGCTAGCTCTCTGCACTTAAACTGTTCCCTCAACTGGTACTCCTAGCAAGAGAAGCAATCTGAACATAACGCAAAAACAGAGGAATCAGAAATGATAATACATGAGGCATCGCCCTACACAGTGGAAAGGAGGTTAAAGTGTGATCATTAAAGCATGCTTCAGTTAAAATGAAAATGAGAAGCTGAAGAGACAAATATATACGGAAAAAAGAAGGAAAGAAAACTGACTTCATGAGAGACTATTACATATATTGTATGTATAACGAATACTTGAAGTTCAGTGGCTGATTCAGAGACACTGTCACATCAGATTCTCTGTACTGCTCTGAAGGATCCTTGTGCTGAAATGTCAGCTGGTGAAATCACCTAAAGGCAAAAAGAAAATTGCCCTAACATTATGCATAGCAATTCTATTGCTCAGTGCTCTGTAGTCCCGTTTTCTAAGAATAGATGTTTCAAAAGGAACCTCTTCTTCAGTATGAGCCAGAGGCAGCAGGATTTTACCCTGAAAGTGGCTATTAGGCTTTGTGGAAACACTGAGGAATATTCATTATTCTTGTACTTGATTGAGCAAAATTCAGAAGGATAATAGCATCAACTGGACTTCTAGCTTAATCACTGATGTCTAGCTTAAATGCAAGTATTTTTAACACTTAGTGCTACCATTTCAAATTAAGGTAACTCTGTAAAGTAAAAGGCCACTAAAAAAAAAGAAATTTTTGGATTGTTCCCTTTTTTCTTAATGTAGGTTAGTAGGTGTTTCAGAGATCACTATTTTTCATTCCAAACTGGCAATGCCCAGAGCTCTAGCCATTTAACTAGAGGGTTATGCAGGGCAACCATAGAATGGTTTGGGTTGGAAGGGGCCTTTAAGACCACCTAGTTCCAAACCCTCTGCTACAGGCAGGGACACCTCCCTCTAGCCCACGTTGCTCACAGCCTCACCAAGCTTGGCCTTGAATGCTTACATGGAGGGGGCATCCACAACCTCTCTGGGCAACCTGTGCCAGTGTCTCACCACCCTCACAGTAAAGAATTTCTTCCTAATATCTAGTTGAAATCTACCCTCTATCTAGTCTAAATCTACCCTCTTCCTATTTAAAATCATTTCCCCTCATCCTGTCACTACATGCCCTTATCAAAAGTCCCTCCCCAGCTTTCCTGTAGGTCCCCTTCAGGTACCGTGGAAGGCTGCTATAAGGTCCCCCTGGAGCCTCCTCTCCTCTAGGCTGAAGAGCCCCATCTCTCTCAGCTTGTCCTCAAAGGGGAGCTACTCCAGCCCTCTGATCATCTTCATGGCCCTCCTCTGGGCCCACTCCATGTCCTTTTTGTATGGGGGGCCCCAGAACTGGACACAGTACAATGACATCTTCCTGATCCAAAGTTCCCTTGAGTTTGGTTTTCTGCGCTTAGACTATAGAGAAAGGTGGAGCTATTTTTCACGCCTCAATCCACATCCTATCTTCTATCACTAATGTAAGCTGTGTTGTTTTAGACACCACATAATAACTTGTATCTAAAAGGGAAGCAAGAGACTGGATGCTATAGATGTCACAGAAAAAAAACAATGGAATTATATATTACAATATGATATAAAACAGAACATAGAGGAGGTATAAAAAAGAAACCTAAACACACTGATGTCTTTTATCTTGACTTCACTCAAATTATATCAGAAATACTGAGCTGCTAAAAATACCATGCGCTATCTCCTTTGTCATGTTTTCTTAACTGCTTATTTAAAACACTGGATTATACTCTCCCTCACCCCAATTGGGGATACCACCTTTTTACGGACATCGCTCAAATCTGTGATTTCTCAATATCATAAATCTTATCCTGAATCCATAATATACTGTCCCTCACTGACACCTAAATGTGGAAATCAGATTAGGAACTGTGGATTTGCATTGCTATTTGTAAAGAAACAGAGAAATATTGTTGTCATAATACTCTAGAGTATAATTAATCTAGAAATTCCCAATTTGTGGACATATGTGTGCCACTTATAACAAGTTCTTAATACGAAAGAATCATAAATATAATAAAACACTAGTGCATTAACACAATGTACTATTTAGCGATATTAAAACTAATTATATTACATTTGCTTGGCAAAATTAATCCGTACCTTATAGTCGTAACATTAAAATACTAGACATTTCATTACTAAAATTTTATATAAGGTAGAAATAAGACTATTTTCTTAGACAGCCTTTCTTCTGAGTACTTATGTATATACTTGTATAAATACATATATTATATTATAAATGAAAAACTTAATTAAAAAAACTTAACAGTGAAACAACTTGAAGATTTTTATATTGTGATTCCTTGGCAAAATGTTAAAACCACTCTACAGAATAAAGAAAATACAGTGGCTTTGAGCTGTTATATAATCAATTTAAACATTCAATTTAAAAAAAAATCTTATCGGAATATAAATCACCTTAATTTGGCACAGATTATATTTTACCAGATTGAGAAAGCATAAAATATTATCCAGTCTGTAATAAATTGCATTGCTATCTTAGTGGGTGGACCAGCACATGTCCATTCCACATTTCTTTCTCTTAAGAGGATAAACGATGTCCCAGACGACTAGAGAAATTACAGTAATATATACACAGATCATGCATTATTTTCCCAGTAAAATATAAAGGATTGCAGAAACTAGCTGTGCCAGAATCCAGACTGACATTAGCCAGTATTTCATGTTTGATTGGAATTGTGTTCCAAGGTGTTTGCTTATAACAGACACACTACCAAGTGAAGAACTATAGTTCTCTAAAAATAAACCCCCTTTCACTATATTTAAAAGTTTCCTGTAGAGTATTGTCTACAGTTTTATTGTGGTAGACAAATAGAAAGAACAACCACAGTGATATCATACAGTGTTAAATAAATAAAATTGAAAAAGATCCTGTTCCAGTTTTGTATGATTTCATTCAAAGCCATCACCTAACTAGGTAAAGGTTTCAGGGCTATACTTTGTGAACAACTGCATACATTCCTAGGACACCATTGTAGACAAAGCATTTTCTTTGGAATAGGAAGAAATAAATTAAGATTGGTCTTTGTGTAGCACAGCAAAGATAGCGTCCCTTCACCAAGGCACTGCAGTTCAACTGCAAACCGATGCTGAACTACTGCTCCCAGCTAACAAAGCTGTATGAGCATAAGGACACCAGCCAGGCCTTTCTTGTCTCTTTTTCTTTTTTTCCTCCAGTATTACATATATATAATTTTTTTTTTAAACTAAACTGTGTCTGAAAGAGCATTCTGCTACAGCTTCCAAACCAAAGTTAGCAAATGCTTACAAAAGCATTAATTCATGTCTGAAGGCATCAGCTACTCCTAAAAAAGAACAATATCATAATAGTTCTCAGGAAAACAGTGCGGTTCAGTGTCTTTCAGAAGGAGATTGGTCCAAATTGCTACAATATGATAAAGTGGTTGCCTAATTAAAAGGTCTAGCAGATCCATTTAGAGTTGTACTCAGGCGAAGAGTTCACTTCTAAATGATAATAATTTAAACAAGGCTAATGATAGCACTATTTCATAGCAGAAATGTCAAGTAAAGAAAGCAGTAAGAATACGACACCGAAGCCTTAGCTCTTCACAATACCAAGCACAAGTGCCAGTTACATCTTCTACACCTTTACTGTTATTGTAGAAACCAGGATTTCTCAGTTACGTATTATTTACAGAACAACCTTCACCTGCCCTTTATACCGTGCACTCTCGTGGTGCTAAGTTAAGCCCCATAACTGGAGTCACACAGATGTAAGGTAAACCAGCTGAGGCTTGGCTCATTTCTGGAGACACAAAAGATGCTCTTGGCCTTTCTGACACAATCCCAACATATCTGCCTTGTGTTACTCTGCCTAATATACTCTAGATTGCATACTCCTTGGATCATCTCTTACTATGATCTTAATCATTCACTGATGCAACATGATTCTTCCTTTGGTGAACATAAACAAGACTACAATGAGATATAATAATGAAGTCAGTAAAGTTTTATACTAAAGTAAGAGTGCACAGTTGTAATGGAACTATTCTCAAAACCACCTCTAGCTGAAGATCTTTCATCTTCTTGCTATCCCTCATCACAACTCAGAATACTTTAAAAACTGTCAGAACAAAATGGATTTTAGTTTTTATGCTCTACAGAAGGCCATTAGGACTACCACATCTGTTCATGCGTCTGCAGTAAATCAAAGGAAAACATTTTTCTTCTCTTTCAAGAAATTTAATGTTTTCTGATTTTGTTTATGTTACATTATTTCTCATGACTTATTTAAATCTTAACACTTTTTCTTGTTTTACTAATAATTTGAGATGAGTTGTATGAAAAATTTGCCTGAGAATTAGTAAAGGATCTGCACCTTTAGCTCTTAGCAAGTTGCTCATAGCCAAGCCAATGGCAGTACAACAACAAAGTACTGAACACAACTACCTGAATAGTTCTAGACTTTTTTTCTACTGCATATTTACTAAGTCAGGTCATTTACAACTTGCCCAGTGGTGTATCGATCTATTAACCGAGAGGCTATTCTAACTCAGTCTGCAGATAGCAAAGATCAATATAAACTGTGGAAGAGATGAGGTAAGAAAGACCCACTTGAGGTAAACAATGTAAGCAGGGACAAAGCGTACAAGTAAAAACAATCTCTAGTAATTTTATTTTCCCCACATAGGTGATCTTCAATAACAGTTTCTGTCACAAAAGGATTACTTACACATTCAGATAACAGACTATTTGGGTTCATTTTTAATACAGATAACATGGGCATGAGCCCATACTCACGCATATTATTCTTTCTATTACAGTGTGAGAAGCAGTAATAACCCTTGATTTGAGTATTCAGATGTAGCACTCAAAGAGCACACTGCAAATTTTGCCAGGATTCATCATGGTTTGGTTAATACAAAAAGTTTGTATAGATACTTTGACTACACACTAGAAACAACTTCATGTTTTAGATGTAAAGAATGAGTTTTCATACAAATCACACTTCTAAGAGCGATGGTAATTTAACACGGCAAGTTAACAATGATAATGTCTAGCTATTTAAATGTTGCCAGTGCTACTAGCTACAGCATTCCAAAAAAAAAAAAAAAACAAAAAAAACCACCAGCAACTGATTACCCAGTTAAATTAAACGTGATATGCACAACCACAAATCTTGCTTATAAGAAGCTCTGAGCAAACTCAGTTCTAGTTAATGTCATGCATAATCAAAAGAAGGAGATGTTTTTGACTATTTCTAGACTCGCAAATTTGAAAATATTTGCAGGCTCCCAGAATGAGAAATCCTTTGCAAAACTAGATCAAGAATCCTACGTGATGTGCCACCAATGCAATTCAACATTCAGGATTTTGTTGCTCTGGGTCAGAGCAAATCCATACCACAGATAGGAAAATACCACAGAACTAACAAACTTACACTCACATTGCCTGAAGTGTCTTTACAAGAGCCACTACTGGAAAAAAAGGTCTTTTGATAACCACGGAACCACCCAGAGAATCAGGAACAGAGGGAAATCAGTCAGAGAAGAATTACTGGGATAAAAAGAGCAGGGGATGAGCAAGTAGGAGGAGATGGATTATGAATGGGAGAGGAGGATCTGTCTACAAGGAATCACTTTTACAAGACTTTGGAATAAATATCCTACAGATGGATTTAAATGACACTACCACTGAATTCTTGAGATTTTAAGTTCTAATGCAGATAAGTATCTTCACGTGTGTGAAAATATAGTAATAAGGAATAATTTATGTGTTTTTTTTGTCCTCTGCAGGATGAATAAATAATATGAGTTATGAAAAAGAGATGCAAAATATTTTCTAGATCATACACTCCACATTTCAAAACAAGCTTTGAAAACAAGCTTTTGTTACCATATGCTAACTACGAATCACAGTGAAATCACCTAGACTCCAGGTACTGCTAGAAGACTTAAAAGTTAAAAAAAAGCATACATATGTACCTAAAATTTTAACTTGGGATCTGTACAACATACGAAAGTAAGGTAGAGAATAAAAACAGAAGTCCATAATGGGTTTAGTACAAACCCGACAGTGAAGAACATGCAAGCACTTATTTTCTTTATTGATAAAGTTTACCTTCAAAAGAAAATTCATTTCTATACAACTGCTTTAAAGCAGCCACAGCAATTTGCACAAATGAAGCAATTCCTATTAAATAAATCACAGGTATGCTTAAAGCATTCTTACTATTAAAGCGTATGCACTCTGACTTTCCACAGAAATTTTAAACAAACTTAGATGTAAACAATGAAGTTGCAGTTGAGAGCATGATGACTTCAAATGTTACTGTTAACCACTTCCCTACATAAAATATTAAACCATTTAGGTAATACATTAACAAATTGAAACTCCTCAACAAGAATTTAAACTTCTGTTAATTATAAAATAGCTTGCTTCAAAAATACTGTTTGATGGAAAAGTTGTTAAAATACTTGTTTGTATGTGGTTAGTTTGTGACGTCTCTTTGCCACATTTTCAGTAGTTCAGCAGTACCACCACGTGCAAATTTTGGACAACTTCTTCCACATTTGCTGCAGTAACAAATTACAAATTTTCCCAGAACAAATTGAGCACAAACAGAACACTCAGCTGAGGACAGTAACTCAGCCTGCTTAATGTCTTATTCTTATTTTCACCTGCTGTTATCTGCATCCTCATTCATGTTGCCTGATTTTTTTTTTTTTTAAATCTATAAGAAGGTTTTTTATACGCATTTGGCAATAGACTAATGTCAACAGCCATTTGGAAGTAGGCAAGGTAATAGCCTACTGCCAATGCCCGACTTCTGGCAGGACTTCAAATCACAACAGTGAGACGCTTTTCCAGCATCCTGATCTTAAAATAAAAAGATAAAGATAACACAGTAAGCCTAAGTCATACAAATATTAAAATCTCTCTTGTGTTTGCCACTCTTCTCAAGCACAAATATCAGGAAGCCAGTGGAGAATTGTTTTCAGAATCAAAAGGATAGCCCGTGACATAACTAAGCATTACAATTTCAATTCATTTGTTAGAACAACACAAACACCCTTACTGATAACATATTACATAATGTTTGTCAGCATAAACACTAAGAACTAACTTACCTGCAACACTTGAGCCACCAATTTCAAGACCAGATGCTAATTTATTACTGAAAATTAACTTTTTGATTGAATTGCTTTGTTTTTGTTGCAATTGAATTCAGATCAAGCTTTGAGCTGAATTCAGGAAAGTCCACAAAGAGATGCTCTGCAATAAAGACAAAAATGGAGACGCTACATCTACTTTTGAGTTGCATGCAAAAATTCTATCAAGGTCAAAAAATGAAGCAATGTCAAAGGGGATTTGTTTCAAATATATCTAATACAATTCCAAAGACTTTAGCAAGGCTTCCCTTTAAAACTGTTTTTTTCTTTTTAAATTATTATTATTTAGCAGAAATAAAGCTAGTTGGATCAGGTATGTACTGCCTGCAAGCAGAGGATTCGTGACCCACTGAATAGGTAAGGACATAAGTCAATACTTATGTGCTTATGTTTCCCACAAAAGTGGAGACAAATTTGAAATTTAATCTTTACTGGACCACAGAATCACTGCATAGCTTCGTCCAGTGATACTCCTCACGCAGTCTCCAAAAGATGTAATTAATTAGTTGCCATCACTATAAGTCCATTGCATGCATCAAGCACTGAAAACATTAAGGCACCTGCTTTCCCTCTCCCCAAAATGAGCTGAATTTGAATTGAACAAGCAACAGAATTTCAGGGTCAGATATGAGGACAAAATGAGAGGGAAAAACTGCCCTCTCAGAGATGGTATCTGGTGTGGAACAGGTGACAAAGGGGTTCAACCTGATATATATGTGAGATTATACAAGAAATTGCATATTCACTACATAATTCATCCAGGATATTTCCACATCTAATTGTGCAGTTTTGTAATTAATTAATGAGTTTTTGTCACAAAGAAAAAAATTTCCAGTAAAGTTTCAAACCCTATCCATGTATTTGTAGAGAGTCTTTGCTTTCATAACTTCACAACTTAAGGAGAGATTGTAAATTCTGATTTTTGTCTTTGTCATTTTGTAGCATCTTATTTGCAGCAGTTTAAAGAAGAAGTCACCTATTTTCCAGTTGGCTACTGAATAACAAAGTCCCATGAAATAACAGCGAAGGGCAGGTACAGGATACCAATTTCAGAAAATGTTTGAAAAAAGAAAGCTCTGCATAAAAAGAAAAACAAAACAAAAACAATAAAACTAAACCGAAACTTCCCACTAAAAGATTAAAAATATAGGAGGAAAAAAACAGAAATAGCCAAGAAACTTATGATATTCATTTTAATGTAAGCAAATGAAGAATTTACGATTTGTCAGTTCTGCGCAGTATGTTCCAAGTCTCTTCTTCCAATAAATTTAAGTTACCATCTTCATGTTTTAATTGTTTTTGATGTATGCAAAAAGAAAAGGTACCAGAGCATAAAATGATCCAACCTTCAACCTCACCATCACCTTTTCTCCCCCTCCTCTTCATACCTGCACGTACTTTGTGTTAGGATCTGAAATATGAACTGAGATCTGTGTGGAAGTCTGCTGCAATCATATGGTCTGTAAAGCATAGCCAGTATGTTATACCTTCTCCGAAATTAGATTACTATGTTTTTGTAATGGCTCCCACTGATTTTGGGTGCTGAAGTATATACTCTTCTGAACTTACAGTGCTTCTATTCCACTCCTGAAGTACAATACGAACAGTGACCGTGTAATACACACACAGAAAAACAGATTTCCGTTATAACACGCTTATTTCAAAGGTACTCTGCTCTGTCTCCAGCATGCCCAGTGATATAACAAAGAGAAAGATAGCCTGGCAGTATTTTCTCCCTGCTGCACATGTAAGAGGAAAGAGCAAAGCAGAGGTTAAGGCTGAAGGCAAGTCAGGATGACCAGCCGTGGGCCATCACTCCAGCAGGACTCGGCCAGTTGGCACTGAGCCTTCCCAGGCCCCACGGCTCCTGCCATGACATGATGCCATATGGCTCTGAGGGAGCGTTCACTGCTCCTCTTTGCTGCGTAAGCAGGGACACCACTGAGCATGCTGTCCCCACCACCACTGAACCAGTCTGTCCCATAAGATATTTTTGTAAAGTACTGTGATGTAATTAAGAACCGTTCAGTCTCAGCCTACAGATAGTAAAAGCAGAACTCTACATGTTACTGTTATTTATACTGCATAATAAAGGTATACAATCATTTTATTTGGCAACAGTGTGTACTGCAGACTAGATCAGATCAGAATATGAATACAAAGCAAAAAGTAAATAACAGAAATGTAAAAGTTAAGCAGATGATACACATTTTAGTGTGGTGGCTAAATCCCAAAACGAGAAAGAAAAATCTGAACTTTCAGAAGTATTTTCTGCATCATCAAGAGAGATGGCCTTTTGTTTTCATTTTCTCATGTGTTCCACGTATTACAAAGGTTACTCTGAAAGTAATGCCTCCTATTTATTTCCTATTTGACAGAGCAAATTCTCAGCTACAAAACAGTATTTTTCAACATAGCCACCACCATTAACTATGCATTTTGTCAGCCACGAACAAGGGCTGCATGCCACACTTAGAAAAACCTGCATGGCTGTCCAGAACGTGACTTGTCTCTCGTGGTGCTGTTGCCACTGCTGAAACACCACCCACAGCCACACGGTGCTCATATCCACTGTTTGGTCTCCACAAATGTTCAGCAAGCATCAATGAGTGTCAGTGGGTGCCATTTTGTCCCACACTCAGGAATTCAGTGACACACCTTTGCTTCTTCTGCACTTCCCTGTTAGACACCATTTGATAAGACTGCTCCTCTGCTGCCATCTTTCACACAGCAACAACATCTAGGGGAACATCGGCAGTAAGGTATTAAAACTCTACTGCCACATCACTAACATCCACGTCTATGGTTGTGGGCTGACATTATAAAACAGGAGGCATTACTTTTGGAGCAGCCATAGTAGATCAACTTTGAATTTTATGATAAAAATCTTTTAATAAAACTGCATGAAAATGCCAGTGTTTCATGGCAGCTGAAATAGCTTGACAAGCTCAGCCTGTAGTCAAAACCAGAGAATTTCATCCCACTGAAATAATATTCTTTAAAAAATAAATCACTGTTGGTAAAAACAATTTCTTATCTGTATACACAGAATCTCAAAGCCAGTATTTTCAGACTATCTAACACAGGGATAACACAAGGCTACCAGAAACAGGATGGATACTGGTGACCCATGCACAGCCTAGATTTAAAAGACCAGTTCACACTGTTAACTAAGATCATAAGGTATAATTGCATTCCCACGATCTGAACATGGTACCCACCTATCCATCATCTCTACAGGCATGCTAAGTCTTCTAAATCCGATACGAAGCAGTCTTAATCAGTATTAACTCCCTTGCCCTTAGGCACAAAAACGGCATATAACTGTAATTTGGATGAGATATGAATACAGCCCTAGGAACCAAAACAAAATACCGGAGGGAACTGTGATAAATAAAAATATCTGAATATGAAGCCAAAAGTTTGGATATGCAAAGAAAGTGAGCAGCGGCTACAAACACTGGCACACCAGGGAGTTGCTTATTTGCACAGGGACAGCCTACCGCAGAGCGTCTCTTAAGCAGTTACACCCATCTGTATGACGCATGTGAGCAACAAGAGGAAGCATGATGCTACTGTGGAAGGGATCTGCAGCACCAGGCAAACTGAGCTACAAACACAGATTACAGCAACCATCTGAAGTGGTCTGGGCTTTGTTTCTGAGCATCACGTGATATGAATTAACGAGCGCGTGAATTTTGAGGGGCTTTAAAACGGTTTGGGAGGATATGAAACTGTGCAGAGGTTTTATGCTATAACTGTACATCTGGCACCTTCTATGGCATTTAAGGCTCATTAAATTCTGAGTCTTGTGTCATCTGCCCTTGGCTTAAAATAGTTTTGTGCAAACCTTTCGTCTCTAACTTCCTCTTTAACAGAAGTTGTTTCTGTCAGTCTCCCAGCTCCTCCTGTCCTCTTTACCACACCATCTCCTCAGCAACAGCAGAGGCTCAGGTTATACCCCAGTCCTCCAGGATTTGACTTCCTTCACGTTCACTTACAGGAGAGGAAAAAGAACGAAACAGAGGACCCTATCTTCTGTGAGCAAAGAATAAAGACATTCCAAAATAACTTCTTAAAAACTATATTTTTTCCCAGTTAAATTAAATTCCAAGTAATTTTTTCAAACTAAGAGCTTTGCCTAGTTTTATTATACTTATAAAACTCTAACACTAATATTTTCTATACAAATTGTCTACAAATTGCCCATACATCTTCTTTTTTCTATAAAAATGCATTTTAAGACCAATAAAGATGCTGACATAACACAATCCAGTAAGTCTCAAGTTGCTGTGACATGAAAGGTTTCTCGTTATAAATCAAGAGACTCACCATGATAGCAGTGTTACATCCCAAAACAAATTTACGTTTAATTTAAAGCAACTGCTTCAGATAAATAAAACACAACCAAAAGTCAGACCTTTTTACTGAAATCAAGAAATATCACGTTACTGCTTTCCGATTTCAATAACTGCTTGAAGTTACTGGGAAAAAAAGACTCTTATTACAGGTTGGCAGCGCAGATTTTATAACAAATTTCTTCCCTGCTGTAAAGACTTTACAACTGAAAAGGTAGAATGCTTCATAAAATGAAGCATCTTTTTCTAAGATAATAACTGCTAAGGTTTTCCCCAATGCTCATATGCCTCTAGCTTATTTTGTAATGATATAACACCTGCAATGGATTAAATCTGTAGTGTAACCGCAGCAGATAGTGTAAGAAATGTCAGTTCTCATTAGCCTGCATATAAATCTGCCTGTTTTGGTAAGCGGGTTAAAGGGAAGATCAGTGAACCACTAGAAACCCAAAGCATATGTTGTTCATGCAAAAAGGACATTCAGCAGCAGGGATCTTTTCCACAGCATACTCTTTTGGAATTGGAAAAATGTTTTTCAGGAAGAAACACAAATGTACAAAAATGCATTATCATCAACTTCTAGTAGTTTTTCATAATTGCCTGCTGACACAGCTGAACAGTCATAAAATATCATAAAGAGTAAATGAGTTGATAATGTAAAGCAGTAATTAGGATTTTGTGCGTGTTTATGCTATTTACATATTTTAATGCTTTGATATTAACATGTCAACTTTAATAGTATGTAAATGAATTCCCTTGTGTGAGATTTATCCTCCTTGCCATTGGATGTATTAATTCCCAGTGACGGTAATTTTCATTCCTTCTTTGTCTTTTTAGAAAGATTTTTCAGGATCTGATACAAAACATTTTCCCTACAATGTCCTGTCCAGATTCATTAAAGAAGTTTATAGCTCTAACGGATAGAACAGCAGTAGCCACCGGCTCACATATCACCATACTATAAAAACACATGCACACAGAGAATCTTTTTGTGCCTGGAGGTTTTACAACCATCTAAATAATAACAGATTAATCAGCCACCTTGTATTCCTGCCTGTTTCTGCATAGTGCTGATGCTTGCTAGAAATCTGATGCAACATACTTAAGCTGAGAAGCATAATAACACATGCCATAACGCTTGATGCCTCAAAAAAGGCATGGCCCGTCACAAAGGTATTTCAAAAGATGCAGGAAAAAAGCATAAGAATGCCTTTTGATTTTTTTTCCCCCCACTTCACTGCCTTCTTGATCTTTCTGTTGTCTACATGTCCGGAAAGTTTCATCCTTCTGAAGAATTCCACTTAATTAGAAACAAAACAGTTGGAAAACAAGAGGCACAGTGTAATTAAAAAATTGCACAGCCTAACATCAGCTACTGCTTTACAGTATGCTGCAATCTAGTTCTGGGTGTGCTGCAGAACACTGCATAATACAGCTAGAGTTGCCTGGCAACAAACAGCAACTCTATCAGAAAGCAGCAAAGGTGTGAATGAATAAACAAAAGTGACGGTAACGTGAAAATGCCCTGTAAAACCATGTTCAGTACGAGAATGTCTGACAGTATTTCAAGGGGAATTTTGGGTCAAATTCTTCTCACAGTTAAACTGCAATTAAGGTAGGTACATGAGAATTGGATTTGACTAAGCAAGCGCAACAAAGAATCCGGAAATAAAATAAGATTTAAAAATGCATTATCATCAGTTTGCTACTGAATATGAATATGGTAAAAATACTCAACAGTACCCTGAGCAGATATTATTGGTTAGAACCCTTGACTCCGCTCTTGGTGGTCATCAGGCAAGCATTCTGGTGTTGCACTCCCAGAAACCAAGCACGCGCGCGCGCACGCGCACACACACACACACACACACACAGTCTGAAAGGCCATCACTCGGTCTTCAGAATTCTTTTCACCCAGAGATACTCAACTGCTTTTCTAATCTGATCTTTATTTATACATAGATCACACTGATAGTAATACCTCCTATTTATCTCCATGGAAACTACAACAAGTACAAAGAGCACAATAGGACCGTTTGATAGAGCGAATTCTCAGCTACAAAATACTATTTTTCAGCACAGTCACCACCATTAACTATGCATTTTCACCGGCCATGAACAAGAGCCTGCAAGCCACACTCGTAAAAATTTGCTCCACTGGAAGTGACCCACTGTAACCCCTGCTGAAACACACCACGCACTGCCTCACTGTGCTCACATCCACTGGTTGTTCTCTGTCAATGTTCAGCAAGTGCCAGTGAACATCAGTGGGTGCCATTTTTTACACTTGGAGGAATTCAATGACACCCATTTGCTTCATCCACACTTCTATGTTAGATGCCATTTGGTCCAAATGCCCCTCTGCTGCCAGTTGTTGCACAGAAACAACATTCAAGGGAATACAGGCGAGAAGGTTCATCCTCTACTGTCATGCCACCAACATCCACCTCTATGGTTGTAAGCCAAAATAATAAAATAGAAGGCATTACTTTTGGAGCAGCCCTTGTATACATGCAAGATTCTTTTGTTATGACCAGCTTTCTAACATAAATGGTCCACCATACATTAATGCATTTCGTACCAAAAGCTCAATATTGCTTGAAAGTATTTTAGGCGTTCTGTTACACCACATTATTTTTTCTAAAAGCAATCTCATCTTAATATGAACATGTAATTAGATGAGAATAGTTAAGAGATGAGAAAAGCCCAAAGATCCAACTAATACTGACATCTCTGAGAAGTGTTCCGAACAAGAACACAATTCACTTTGAGCACATTGTAAAATACGATTACAATATTAGCATTATTAGGATAATTAGGCTTGATATATTAAATATATATGGGCTGGCCCTTCAGCTGGCACACATCGGAGAATAAGACCTTGCAAAGCTAAGGTACTTTATTATAACTAAGGGTATATACTTTGTTTCTTAAGATGATGCTGAAAAATGTCCTCCTTTTTCCTTTCATATAGGTAAGTAAAACTCCAAGACAATGTGATCAAGCAGAGATTGATTAGTCAGAATTACACTGATGTAATGTTGGGGCAGAAAGTTGCATGAGGTCATCTTCCTGAACAGATGGCCTAGAGATATTGGTTTTAACTAGCACATGGTTGAGTAAATAATGTTTAAGTTTTCTTTGAGAGCCTGGGGAGTGAACCAGATAGAGTTGAGTGAAATACCTGTGCCTCCTGCCCACATCATCTGCTACTCCTAGGGTTTTCATTTCCTGCACTGTTTGTGCTTTATCACACGGCTCACTGGACAGGCAGCCTGTGCCCTTGGTTCAAAACCTTTTATTGGAAGATTGAGAGAGATGTGCACTTATTTTCAATTTGTAATTTCTTTTTGTATGTGATCTGCTCTTTACCAGCAGAATTACAGTTAACAAAGGCAGAGGTGTATGGCTGTATTGCTTTCAGTCAGTATAATTAATTTTATATGTCTAATAAATTTTATACATAAATTAACATAATAGAACTGATAATGAAAGTTTTTTCTCCTATGAGTGATTTAGTTTCTGTGTAAATACCCATTTGAACACACCTACACCTGTCTCCTAAACAGACAAACCAATTCTCATGATTGCATGACATGGGCATCTGTATTTACAATATCAAAAGGACTATCCAGGTCCTTGTATTGTATCATGTTGTTTATATCCACTTATTTTTGTTCAGAATTAGTTGATGAAAAGTTCATCAGATTTCACTAAGAATTTTAATGCTCTCAACAGGTACTCCTCTCATAAGCAACATCAATATAACTAACTTTCAATAATGTCAGTCTAATGTCTCTTCTAACACATTTGCTTTTCATGGTAACAATCCTGGGAAAGTCACTGTAATGTTTAAATGATCACTTGGTGATGTAAAATGGTATATTGAAAATAAAGCACAGGATTCAAACCCAGGGCAACTATTCATAGCCAAGTAAATGAAGACATACAATTAAGATAGTATTGACTATAAATTATATTCCAGTTAGCTGCATTACATAATTACCCCCAAATACAACTGATTCACAACTGCAAGTTATTATTTTGGGGAAACATCAAAATAAAGCACAGAACCATAATCACTGTGCAAAAATGAAAAAAAAACATTAAATATACTTATACAAACAATGACACAATATGGTAACAATATTTGAAATAAACTGTCCGCATTACCCATTTGGAGGAAGCAATCACATGTGCAGGTTACCTGACTATTCAGTTATTCTTACTTAAAAACTTGCTACTGTTCTCTTCAGCTTCACTCTCTAAGAATAGCTGAAAGCTGGCAGAGCTTCCACATTCCTACTTAAAAAAAAATGTGAACATAATTTTCATACTTCACTAATCTCTTCTTGATGTTTATTACAAAGGATTAAAAATAACATGATAAAGGAAAAAGAATAAAATTGACATTCTGATTTGTCCCATTAAAGCCCACCTTTGATCTGAAGTGATAAAAACAAGAATAGAGCATCATAGCAATCCAAGAAAAGAAAAACATATACAGTCTGGCCATAAGGCATGTACAACTTTTTTAAACTACAGATGGGACTACATCAAAGAATTCAAAGATCGTGCTTTAAATGGCCTTCTGCAAATCGTCCAAGGGTACATAAAGGGAAGCAGAAGGGATACAGGTACTGTTTTATATATCAGCTACAGAGATAAGAGTCAAGTGAAAATTTCACTTTCAGGTTTGAATTTTTATCCCATTCACATCCCATCTTCCTTACCACAAGACCACGGCGATCTGTGCTGACTGATATTTACATCCTCTCCGATTTTAAACACCACAGAAATATCCATTTCCCAACTGTTTTATAAGAAAAGTATTTTTAAAGTACGCACATAATAAAGCTGAACCCTTGTGGTCTTCTTATGGAGAAGCTGCAATAAAGAACTTCTACTTTACTAAACTAGATCCCTCTTATCAATAGACTCGCCCACCAAACTATGCAGTTTGCAATGATCTAGTTCCACTTGAGACACCAGTAGCTAGCTGTAATGTCATTGATAATATTATTGCAGATAAGTACTTTTCTCCCTGTAATGCCATTCCTATTAGACTTCATCGACACTACATATAGCAGAATTGCTTATGTCATAATTATGGAAATACACAGGTTATTATTGCATAATAGCCTTACAAACCTCATGCATGCATCATTATGCAAATATGAATAGTGGAGCAAATGTTGTTGATGCCAGTAAGTCCATGACAGAAAAAGCTAATAAAATGAAACATAGTCCAATTAGTAGCATGGTGGGCTACCTTAAATAAAAGGAGATGCTCAAGGGAGGAAGGAATACTTAGACACATTGCAAAAAATCTGACATAACTTGAGAAAAAAAGTAAAAATTTCTATTCAGTTGATCCCAAGACATGATAACTCCAGGAATCATGGATATACACAACAAATACAAAATCCTCCAAAACTACGTGACACCTAATTTAACTTCCCCAAAAGTTAGAAACCCAATCTAAGCTAGTTTTGTAGTTATCTCTAATGTTAACAGAGGAAATAGGGATGGAGCGAGGGAGGAGAGAGAGACAGAGACCTCCAGTGCCCCACGTATCTAAAGTAAATTATTTTAAGTAGTATTAATTACTTTCTGAAAGTGCTCATATCCTTTCAGTTACTACAGAGAGAACCCACAGCTAAGTTAACACATTTTAGAGGTTGAAAATTATTTAAGACAGATGTCACCATAAATGTTTCACACATCTATGAAACAACCATCACATCCTATTATAACCCAAGTGACCAGGTTATTTCTCTGATCAGACAGCACAAATCCATTCTGTATATAGTAAATACAAAGGGAAGATGTGGCAATCTCATACAGATTCTAACCTACCATATTACCTGAAGGAGCACAGTGGTTTGTCAGCTAAATGAAAATACCACTGGAAACAAATTGAATTTTGAAAGCTCAATATTCAAGTTTCAAGGGGGGAAAGATGCTTATGCTCTCTCTCATCTGTAGGGATGCCTATATTGTCAGACTGTTGACTCCTGCCCACTTGCAGCCTCTCTCTCTGGCTTCAGAATACCCTCAGAAGTTTGGAGCACATGAAGGCATATTAACATTGGAAAAACAGGTTTGCTTGGTTTTGTGATTGCCACGCGAATAACAAACAGTATATAAAAGCTTGAGGAAAATGACATTTCACAAGAACTATCCACTTTTAATCAACAAGGGAGCCGATAAATATGACATCAAACCAAGATTACATTTTACTTGGACAAAAAATAGGAAAGCATTCTCTAAAAGCTACTGTTTATTGACCACCAGCCATGCAATCTCCTTTCTCACTGAAAGAATTACATGAGCGTAATTAGTATTTGTTAAGTGTTGAAAAAACATAACTTTTAAGTAGATAACTGAGTGTATTTTGAATTGAAATGAATGATAACAAATCCTTGAGATTTCTATTGTATATTTGCTATTTTCAAGCCTATTCCAAACAGATTTAGACAAACAATTTCCAGGTTGCAGAGAAATCACTTCAGTACTATATATCTGAAAATGTATGCTATGAAGTAAGTTATTAGACACTATTTTTTCTAATCGTTATTCAATCATTATTTTCCCCACAAATGTACTCTGTTTAAGAATCATTTAATATTAAGAAACAATGCTTTAACAAAAAAACAATAGTGACATGAATTCAAATAGTTTTTCTCAAAAGTGTAGTCATTAACCATTTTTCAATTGTTTGACTAAGCTTACTAGCAGAAAATAAACCACAAGTTTCCCTGTCCCTCCTGATCCTTGGAAATCTAAGTGAAATTAGAGGATGCTGTAAGCCTCTAACATTTTGTAAAGCAAGAAACTCATTTCAACAGGACTGAAATATTTTGAAGATAAGTTTCCTTGCTTGCTTAGCATTCATGCAGGTGAATTTCCTTTATAACATATTAAGGAATTATGTAATAAAGATAAACAGAATAATCTGTTAACAACACAAATTCAACAGCATAAAAAATATGACAAATACCAGACTTCAAGGAAGTATTGAGATGTGTATCATTAAAAAAAGTAACTAGAATTTGTTGCAGACACAGAAATTTTCTCACAGAACAAAGAGCTACCTAATTGGTGAAGAGTTCCAGATGAATTTGCTACATACATCTACAGCTTATTCTACTTTTTCACTAGGAGTCAAATAGTCAAGATATATTGATTCCAGGATGGGCAACATCAAGCTCTAATCATTCTACTGTTCTAGGTGTCATCACACACAAGGAAATTGCACATAGAAGCCAGATCTATTTGTTAAAAGTTACTCTATTTCATATGGTTAAAAGAAGTTTAAATACAGTGGTACTTGTCACATATAAAATACTATCATCTCATTTAATTCACAATGCTCTTTTGAGCCTTTTTTTTCCCCCCTTCGGCCTGCATAGGAAAATAAAATTTACAGTCTTTATTGATCAATCACTGTTCTCCTGAAGCTTCAGAGAATCAGGAGAGACCTGATGCCTGCCAGGGAGTTCTGTGTTCATACATACGCAGAGTGAAAGAAGATGAGGGAGGACACAGGAGAAGCAGCAAAAGAAATTAAGGAAATGAAATTTTATTTCTAGACAAATAACTTTATCAGGCTGCCTCATCTCTGACTTATGCCGGTCTCACTACCTGCCAGCTCACTGGCTGCCTTGAGCTCTCCTGGTTGCAGAAGACAGTGGGACCAGCAGGCATTCACAGCAAATGGCTACGATTACTGTGTTGGATGCAGATGTTGACAGGCACATGCATTTGGCATATCTTCTGATTTACTGAAACCATCTAGAAATTGTATACAAACAGTTACTAAGCAATTTATTTTTTATTTATTTATTTTTACAATGGAAACTATTGGCCATAGACCAAAAATCCAGGCATGAGACAGCAGAGCTTGGGGGCTGGTTTGTCCTTTCTTTCTGAATTAAGTGCCTCAGTGGTAGTACTCGGTAAAAAACCACAGAGATGCCCCTATACAGGTTCACAGAGATTCAGTTTCTACTCCATGTATAACATCACTGGGAAATCCCGCTTCTCCTCAGATATACAACTATATGGCCTTAAAACTCTCAGTACAGGATTTTGACTCTTTAAACATGGATCCTGTGCATCAGAAGGGAGGTGTCAAGCTCCCGGAAAACATCACCTTCCATTCCTGGATTAAAAACTTGATTACAGAAGTTCAGCTTTCAGGTCTGGACAAGTCTACTTACCACTCAAAAAAGTCTGATTAAGAATTTTAACAAAAAGATTTTACATGCACTGATAGTAAGTGTATTTGTTCAGACCTTTAAAAGTCAGTACTTTTTCTTATTTCTCTGGAGAAATATTGCCCACTACTTCTGGAAAGAAGGCACTGTAATAGTCTTGATGCCATAATAGAATATCTACCATATATGCTAACGGATGCTTTGCTTTATATCCTTTCAGTAGGACATGACGCTAGTAATAGATTTATAGAATTGAAACAGGGCACCTCTGAAACGGCCAGAGCCACTGATACCACCAACACAAAAGCCAACACATTTCTGGCATCTCAGCATAAAGGCAACTGCAGCTTTTTTGGTTGGATATGTGATATGTTATTTTTTCCTCAGTCTGATAAA
The DNA here is from genome assembly GCF_002078875.1 of Numida meleagris. Taxonomy (NCBI): domain Eukaryota; kingdom Metazoa; phylum Chordata; class Aves; order Galliformes; family Numididae; genus Numida; species Numida meleagris. The sequence goes on from NC_034418.1 coordinate 6,684,226, forward strand.
ATATAGAGTTCTCTGGGGCTCTCTGACTTCCCTTTGTGCATTGCCACGATTAATGTGAAAAATTCAAAATCTCTATGCAAACAGGCATTTTTTACATCAATCCAGCCAAAAGTTAGATCAGTATTTTCACATTCTTCTGTCCACTGATGCATAACTCCAATGTGTACAGCTGTTTGGGGGTGCCAGGCTCCGCATCCATGATCCAGCACATATTTGTAGCTCAGACATCATTTCCTTGCTACCCAGACTCACACCCATGTGTTCAGGTGGCACTCTGCCTACTCATCAATTGGTCAGTCTCCTCCGTGCTCATCTGAGGAGGTGGCAAGCAAGTACAATCATGGACAGTCAGATTTCCAGTCCAAAACAAACACCTGCTGCTGTATTAGGTCCCTCTTCTGGAACACGCAGTTGCATTCACAGCTTTCTGCAACATCACACTGCACTTTATTCACTGATACTTAATTAAGGAGGGAAGGAAAAAAAAAGCAGGGGGAAAGATGATAACAAACTATGAGGGCTGCTTGGAAAGTAATGCCTCCTATTCTATTATGTTGGCCCACAATATCAGAGGCAGACGGTGGTGGTATGGCAGTAGAGGGTGAACCTTCCCATCAATATTCCACTACTTTTTGTTGCCATGTGAGAAATGGCAGCAGAGGAGCAGTCTGATAAAACAGCATCTGACATGGAAGTGTGTATGATGGAAAAAAGGTGTCACTGAGTTCCTCCACTGCACACACTGACATTCATCGTTGCTTGCTGTATTGTTTACAGAGGCCAAACAGTGGATGTGAGCACAGTGAGGTGCTGAGTGGTGCATTTCCGCAGTGGTTACAGTGACACGGAAGACAAGACCCCTTCTGGATAGCCATGCAGATTTTTTATGAGTATGGCATGCAGGCTCTTGTCTGTGGCTGGGAAAAAAATGCATAGTTAACGGTGAAGACTACGTTGAAAAAGTGTTTTGTAGCCGAGAATTTGCTCTATCAAAGGGTGTTACTGCACTCTTGGATCCTGCTCTTTATCCACTGACATGACATATTGCAGAATGTCCACAATATAGGTTTCAATTTTGGTGCCAGCCTTCACCTGTTGATCTCCTATAGTGACAGAAGTTCAGAACTGTTGACTGTTCTTTGACACAATTTTAATTGTAATCTTTCCTTCCCACGCCTACTGCACTTCCTCAGACAGGGCTATGAGTGATATCTTTGCATAATCATCTCCCTCAGACATAAACACTTTCTTTCAGCAGCAAGTGATATTCTTCTAGCTCACAGGCCATTTGCTTAAGCAGCAGTTAGATTAGTTCAATGAACAAGCAGTTCAACTCATTTCAACTTCAGTTTTTCTGTTGTCTCCTGACTCAAGTTATATCAATTTAAACTAATGACTTTTGTGTTCTTGTGTGTCCTAATATAACTTTATTCACTGTAGAAAAAAATCCCCCTTCTAATCTCATCTGAAACCACCTGTAATTTGAAAAATCAATTCTATTGAGGACTCAGAAATCACTGGGGTTTGACTCCTAGCCAGTTGGCATAATTGATGCATTAAACAAACTTCTTAACTGGAAATCATTTTTTGTCATGTTGAAAAACTGCACAAGACTGTTTTCTACAACTGGTTGTATCTGTTAATAAATACGTCAGTGTCAATGCTGAAGACCAGTAAGGTCTTAAACAATATGTTTCCTATCACTGCTGAAAAGCAATTTAGATAATCCAGTCAAATCTAGCATCTCATCAGTGCTTAAGTTAGTGGTATTGCACAGGATGTACAAATTTTAGCAAGAAATGTTGGCACAGTTTGCTTTAAACATCCTCTAGAAAGTGGCAATGTTATTGGAAAGAACATATCTCTTTCTTAATGTTCTGACTGTAACAAGACAGAATTCAGAATCACTACCCCATAGAAATACATTTCCCAGACTACTAGAACAACACTAAACCCCTTTCCTCCACATGAATGCATATATACATATACATACAGCAACTCTGTCATGGGGAAAAAAAAAAAGTGTTTTTGCATTTTAATTTTTAATGTAATATGAAAGCTTGTGTGGCAAATACAACTAGCAGATAAATACCAACACTTCATGGGATTATGGAACATCATAATTACTTCAGATAACTGTCTATTAACAGTGGGCTAATTCATATTTATATTTGAGTACCAGTTTTAGAACAACTTAACAGGCTAAAACATTTCTCTTCCACAGTCTATTAAGTATTCACAAACTCCTCCTGACTGAAGCGGCCGTGCTTACTGCTTTCCATAGAGATGTCTAACAGCACAGATTGTTAGCAACTCTGGCAAGGAATTCTCCTTGCTTCAAATTCTCTTCTCTATGGAATGCCACCATAATCTTTTGCAAAGTCCCTTCTTTAGGAGTGCAAGGATGCAGAGAAATAGTACTGATCTGATGTGGGGTTAACTTCTCACAAGTAGACATAGTACTATTTCACTGCTGCTCTGAATTGTTACTAACACATTAACAAAACCTTCTGAAGGTTTTTTCCAATTATTATTGCAAACTATCTTGGTAAGTAAAAAAAATTGAATTAGTCATACGAAGAATTGCAACATAACTTTTTCATTCAGCATTTTTGCATATACAACCTGGTGGGACTGCCCTCCTTACTACAGTGTTCATCTCCCATTTGTCTTTCATGTAAATCTTAACATTTCTTGGTTAGACATTTAAATGAGGAGACGGTATTAGTTTTTAACAAAGGGTAAATAAGTAAGTCTGATATGTCATGACATATGTCATACGTCATGACTTTGCTTTAGACAGAAAGCAGTCATAAGATCGTATCATTATACTCTAAGGATGAAAATCCAGCTAATCAAGACAGTGGAGAAAACCCACAGATTCCAATAGAGGTAGGGCCTCACTCACAGAGCTGTATCTTCCATCACAAATAATTTTATGAGTATCAGCAAGCTATTTTTGTTAGACACACTTTCACATGATTACAATTAACTCTGTAATAATGTGGCATAAAATGAAACAAAGTGGGATTGTGAATTTCTTAGTGCTTCACAGAGAAATGTGAAATTTTGTAACTAAGAGAGCACGTCCTTCAAAGTTGTATTCTGCTCAACACCAGGTACATAAACCAGGTATGTCCTAGAACTAGTTCTAAGACTAGAATTATTTTACCTAAAGTAATTATGGAAACATTTGTCCATGCAGATAACACTGAACCGAACACTTTTGCAAAGTAAGTTTAAAATGTTAAAATTCTACTAACTTGCTGATTTGGCTACTTAGTATACAATTTTATTACAAAAACACCTGGGTTGTTTTTTTTTTTCTGTTTTTTTTTTTTAAAATCTAGCATAGCATTTGGGATAAAAGAGGAAGCAAAGATCCTTCACTAAAATGAACAAAAAACAAAATCACACTTCTATTTTGCCTTTTGTTACTGAAGATGAGAAAGACTGTTCATGTATACTATCAAAAGTAATTGAAATTGTGAGAAAGCAAAAGAGGGAAGACCTATAGCTCTAACAAGAAAGGAGATTTCTCTCTGATCTGTGCAAAATTGTGACATTCTCAGTGAGATCATAACTTGAGAAATCTTTTAGTGAGGCAAGAGAAAATGAAATATTCTCTGGAACACTAGCTGCAATGCTGATCATGACCTTTGTTTAAAAAGATCAACTTAAACTGGAAAAAAACATCAAAAAGGGTATTAGACTGAAAATATACGTGGACAGCTTGAAAGAGGATGGTAGAAGAAATTGGCTCACTCAGTCCAGCAAAATGAAGGCCGAGTGGAATATGATGGCTCTCTCTAAATAAAGGAAGGGAGACAAGCATCACTCAGGGAAGAGTGTTTCTTAAGCTTATGAACAATGGTGCTATAAGACCAAACAGAAGCAAGCAGAACACAAATTAATTTAGATCAAAAAGTAGAAAAGAACTTTTGAATAGGCAGAGCCATGAGAAATTGCCTATCAATCATATTCTAGTTCCTTATTCATGATTTCTATTCTATTCATCACATATAAGCAGAAATTAGTCTGCTAGGCTGTCTTGCACAAATAGTATTAGTTCTGTATTACCATGGAGAAGGGCTCGCCTCCAATCAACCTTACGAAGACCACTTCCAAACTTTTAACGATATCAGTATTCCAGTAGATCCCACCTTCCTTTTCTATCCCATCTTGGGACTCCTACACTTTCTTGTTTTTTTTTCCTGGATAGCAGATCTTTCCATTTCACTAACAGCAGCTCTACTGCTAGCAGCCATGTGCAACAGGTGCAATAATCTCATCTGACTCCATCCATAAGCATTCAAAAGTTTTTACAACACGCATCCTAGCACTCCCCATTCAGCAACACTACATAGACATCAAACTTGCCTCTTTACAAAGCCAAGTAAGAACAAGAAGAGTATTCACACAGGCTCCCCACTGTATCATTGTAACTTGACAGCTAAGAACTATCTCTTGACAGTCTGGTGTTCACTCAACATTTATAATTGTAGCTCTACTTAGACCTGAAAAATCCTGCTTGGAAAAGAGAACTGACAGAGAGGGGAGCTGTTTCTTTTTGGATTTAGGAGGCTTCAGATGGTGTAACACTGTCCTTCACAGATGAAACATGCCAAGAAAACTGCCTCTCATTTATGTTTCAATATCTTTATTTCTATGTAAATCTAGCTTATAACTACCTTGCTTCTTTCTTTCTCTGTCGATGGCCATAACTGTTGCTCATTTTGATGAAACTTTGCAGATATAAAAGTCTGTAACACAAAGGGTAACAGAGCTAAAAGCTGAATAGGCATAATGAGGAGTCATTGATTAATATTAAGAGAAAACATAGCTACTGCGTCTATCAACAAAATTCAGTCTATAAGTTCAGCAGAAAGCCTCCTCGGAGATGCCACAGAAGCTTTATCACTGGCAAATTTTAAAGTATACTTGGCTTTGTAATGAGAACATCATTATTTTGGAAGGAACTTTGCAAACTCACTCTCCTAAACAGACTAAAGGCTAGATCTGCAAAAACCAGAACTATAACCAAAAGGACTACTTTGTACCAAGATGAAATCAAAATCTTTTGAAAATAAACTCCCATATAGTAGAGCAGACAAGAAACACCATTACACTATGCAGAATATGTTGACGTAGCCTTCCCTAAGACAAAGTCCTTACTTAGATACCTGTGAACTGTCAAGAAAACAGTGTTACTCGTTATTTAAACACTGATTGATTCGTGACTGAACATGTTTCCCTTGTAACATCAAATTTTGCACTTTACATTTGTACAGATATTTTCTTTCAAGTGTTTTATAAGGGCGCTTTAGATTATTAAACACTGACTACTCATCTCCTCATCTCCTGCTACTAAAAACAAACTTGCATCTTTAATGTTAATTATGCATTTGCAGGCAGCCTAAATGACTCAGGGGACTGAAATCTGACTCAAGATTTTCACTGGCAGTCATCAGTTCAAAACCTGACTCAGATCAGTAGTGAATGAAAGCTTTTACACTTCAATAGCTGATCAAATTACCTTTTTGAAAGAATATAATATCGTATTCAATTCAACATGGAAAAGCACCCATGTCTTAAAAGTCATGCTCAGAACTGATAACTCAACTGGCAGTTGAGATCTATGCTAGTAAACTCAGAGGAGACAGCAGGTCTGGAAACTGAACTGACTTGTCTTACTCTGCAATCTCCTCTAGAAGAAGAAAAAATAAACCTCAAGATGGAACAGAAAAGTTTGTACTTCTATGGCTACTCTTGATCCCGTTTCAACAGAATAGAAAGTGAAGGATTATGGAAGAATATGTTCAATTTCAAAATTGAAGGTCAGTATAACAATAGGCCACAGACTATTATTCTATGCTTGGAAACTTCTTTTTTCTCCTGTCTAAGAACAAAAACATTGTCCCTACAAGCCTTCTTCAGGGAAAAAATTACAAACAAAAAAACCCACACAGATTCATTTGGCATAATACAGTGAAACTCTTTATCAACTGATATCAACTCTTCAATTTTCCCCTTATCAGGCTTTCTAAAAATGAGATTATTGTTCTGTGGATTCATACTAACTCTTCTTGTTACAGAGAAGTATCAAAATGCAAGTGCGCTAGAAACCTCTTCTTGGTTTTATGTCAAAATTCCAACACTTCTGTGGATTAAGAAAAAAATGACAATCGAGACATTTTTGACTGGTGTTAATAAAGGCAAGCTACATTCTCTTGTATTTGAAATTGTGCCCTTGAGCAGTGTGAAGAACCAAAATATAGTCACATGGATTTCCTCTACTCCCTGAGGAAAGGGTAGCTATCAATTTGCTTACAAATGAAAAGAGCTCACACCTCCACTAACTGCAGAGGCAGCCAAGGAGAGAAGATAGCTAGTGAAGCAGAGAAGTTTTTCACTTTCCCGTATCCATTCTCAGGTCGACTGGTACTTCTCTAACTTATGCTGAGACCAGAGCAACCACAGCTTTAGAATAAAGTCAATCATTTTTCCAACAGAAATTCTCACCTCTGTTTTTCCAAAGATCTAATTATAAGAACTTAACAGAGAAACTCCAAGGATATTTACGACTCTGCTCTGCAAGTCACCATTATCAACACGGCCTAATGTACAGTTCTCACTCCAGGTTTTACAAGGCAGCAATCGTGAGTCTATGCAGTTTGTGGGTAAAAAGGAAATGGCAGATCTGATGTGCATATGCATTCTTGGGATTAATACAAACACAAGACAGCAAGATTTCTACGTATAATCCCATACTCATAAGGATAGCCCCAGCACGCACACAAAATATGCATTATTTGTAGCCTCTCCTTCTCTTATTTGGTAAATCAGACCATGCAGTTTCATTAAAAAGAAATCTTGTAGTACTCAGGCAAAGACACAATCCAAACTAAAATACCTGTGATGTTTCGAAGCTGTTGGGCTTCACATTTTCAAAATACCAACAGCCTGTTATAAGAATTAACTGCCTACAAAATATTACTTTCAATTCTTAATGATCAATTGACATACATATTTAATACTTTTGCAAGTAACTAACAATGTTGAATTGCTAATAAAATTAGTTTTGTTAAAGACATACTGAAAACATAACATAAACAAAAACATAAACACATCTGCAATTGCTGGAACCCGGTGGCCAAGTACAATTTTAATGCATCAGGTTGATCAGGCTGTAGTAGGAATCTAGAGGTCTTGTACCTCAGCTATCTTCTTCAGGGATGTAATTATTTTGTAGAAAGTGGGCACAAAAAAATAGTAAACCTCAGGGCTCTACCTTTTCTCATCCAGCCTAAATTAATCATCTGAGTTTTTCTTCTATTCTGAGAGGCTATGTTAAATTACATACACTTAAACATACACAGATCTTGGCCATCTACACTGCTAAGGCAGAAAGGCAGCAGGCAGGGTGACTGATAAACAATTCGTAACCTGCAAAAAATAAGCGATAATGCATCCATACTGAAGACAATTCCCACGCTCCTTAAATATCTGGGCAAAACCTCCTTGGGCTCTTCACTTCTTTCTTCTGTGTCTTGTCTCTGATTACAAAACTCTCAGCAGTAAAAAATGTACTAGTAGAGCTGAAGTAGACAAAGCCAAATACAACTGGCAGAATTGGCAGCAAAACCAGGCTGCTAGCTTTGGTTGATCCTTTTACAGCAGGCTAATGATTAACTGCGGAGGAAGACAAAACAGTGCCACCCTCCCCTTACTCAGCTAAATTCACAATCCTAGTGTAAAAATTCAGGCATCACACAAAATCGTAAACATCAGATTTATAATTAACTTCAAGGTTAGAAGTTTTCTTGTTGTTTTTAAAAGTACTAAACAGCAGCCAGCAAAGGAATTTCATGCCTCAGATCTTCTTCAACAGAGCAAAGCTTTTTACGGCTTGATATTTTTAAAAATCTGCATGTCTCTAAGCTATTAGGTACAAAAGTAAGAGGAGCAAAACAGCGGCTTCCTGTTACTGTCATCAGTTAAAGATGAAAGCAGTTAGGTTGGTCAGTAAGGGGATTAATAACCTAGTAATCATCAAAACTTTTCAATGCTACGAGATGTGGAATCTAAACACAACCTACCTGTTTCATAGTAAGCTATGTTTAATACAGAAAGAATACCGCTCTAACAGCCCGCTTTAAACATCTGCTCTTAGACTCCCTATATGAGTTTGGCATAGAAACAGAATGAGCACTACAGAGGAAAACAGTCCAACATATTGCTTTAAACAGAATAGGGCCCAATTCTTTAATATATTTTAAAATGAGTCCTGACAATATTTGGCACTTGAGACAAAATGGGCCCCCGACCCTCTTTCTGCACGTCTATACAGTTGGGTATCATAGAGTGCTCTTATTTTCATCCATTTTTCCACATGCTTTGCAACCCTGTGTATAAGTCATCTCCTATCCCAGAATCAGCATCCAAGCTTTAAACTTAAATCTTTCTTAATGATATATGTCTCAAAACTGTTTGTTCCTTCTCAATCTGTAACACTTTTAAAAGAAAGAAACCCTAGTAATATTTTTTAACAATTTATTAGAAATAAGAGTATGCTTCCAATATTTGATCCTTCACAATTTTGATCTCCCCAGTAGCTGCTTTTATGCTGACATTGTACCTATGCAAAAGAAGTAACAAAAATACATTGAAAAACAAACAAATCACACAAAACAGCAAGTAGTGAACAGAGACTACGGATAGCTATAGAGTAGTGATAGTTTTATGACCCCTATTCTTCAATAAAATTTAGTTAGGCAATGAAGAAAAAATCTGGCTCCACTGCAGCTGAGTCAAGTGCTTTGATCGAAGTATTGATCTTGATTTTTTTCCCCATCTTTTGTCTGGTTTCATTTCCCATACTGCAAGCTGCTTCACGTAGAAATTTGATAACGCTACATCACATTTTGCTGTCCCTCAGAATTATTATCTTGATTTTTTTTATATTTTTTAAGTATTTACATTTTTAAGCATGACAGATGATGACAGAACAAAAATAAGATGAAGCTGTGACTTTTTTTTTAACTGTCAAAACTGTCAAAAACTGTTTGATTATAGAGACTTCATTATTGGACATATTCAAAACTCCACTGGACACATCCCTGAGCACACTGCTATAGCATATCCTGCTTTGATTAGCAAAACGTGGGACTAGGCTCCTCAGAGCTCCCCTTCAACCTCACATACTGATTCCTATGGTTTTTAATTCTGTAATTCTAGGAATAAGTTAATAATTACAGCAAATACTGTATAACAAGAACTTGAAATAGATTTTATACAAAAACAGCCTCAGAGAATACAAAAAGTGTATTAGGAGAACTCACTTAGCATTATGGTATGCGTTATTTAAAGCTATTTATTTTACATGCTGCTTTGGTAAATTACCATTCCACGCAAAATACAGTTCTGCTCTAAAAAGGCATAAAAGCAGCATACATTCCATATTCAGATATCAGATTAGTTTATCAGTAACAGAAATCACTATTTATAGCTTCCTATTGTTCAATAGCGCAGTAAGAATTTGTTCCTCACTGGTTTAATAAGCAAAACAGTTTCCAGTAATGGTTGTTATTACAGCTTTATTTTTCATTGAAAAAGATGGAGGCTGGAACGTGCAGAAACACTTAAAAAAGAACTTTTTTTTTCCAGTTGTAAAGAAAAGCATCTTCCTATCTGCTTTTGGAAATGTATGAACTTGACAGGAAAAACTTCAACTATAGACCCAAGACCTGGAGCATCACGGTACACCTAAGCTACAGACGTGGTACCTTGGAAATACAGCATCTACCAGATCCTGCTCCAGGCCTGTCTCACAAACTTCCCTCAGGCTTCTGCACTTTGCAAAAGAAATGAGACAGAATCACTGTTCTCCCTTTCTCGTAGTGGGTCACATCTCCCTCTCCTTCAGTACATACAGCACTGTCATCATAAAGGAGCAAGTCTATAGGCAGGTTAGATAAAAGGAAGTGTAGCAGGAAGATACAAAAACAAAACTTGTATTTATGACAGGAAAAAACACACTAAGTTCAGGATAAAAAAAGGTAACACCCTTTCTAGGAGTCTTTTGTGACGGTAGAGCCAAATAAGAAAAAAGCAGTAACAAGAGAAACTTCTAACTGCACAGTAACCATAAGTTGCACAGAGAAGGACAGAGTATACATACCCGTTGGAATAGCTTGTTCCACTCCATCCTTCTTGCCCACTTTCTCCCCCAAAGACTTGGATCTATTTTAGTATTTATTTATTTTTGCACAAAAAACTTCCATCTTGCTATTCAAAAGGTCTGAGATACCTACCCTACTTCAGCATGCCTATTATTTGCTCAACCAATCCAACGTATTGTTATACAGATAGACCAAGTGAATCAAAATATCAGTGTCCAAATTAACACTGTAGATGATGAAGAATGTCTCAGAGAGAGAATAGGTGCCCATTTATTTTTTTAAATACTGGTATATTTTCATGAAGAGTGGCAGAGGAGGAAGAAAACTGTTTTATAATAAGGTCCCAAGTTTTCAGCCTCACAAAGAAAATCTAATGGAACTATATTTGGGTACTTATATTGTTATAACAATTCCTAAAGTTGAAAGAAATTTCTAGATGCTTAGATAATAACCATGCAATAAGTTATCAGGAAGCTTCCTTTCCATGCACAAGTCCACTGAAGATCACAGAAATTTCAATAATACAGTATTCATTCACTTACAACACAGAGATGAACTCCTGGTTGAGAACGGAGCTAGCAGGTGCTTGTAATTCTGCTCCCGGGAACTCTGATACAATCTTTATTCTAGAATTCATGGTCTGTTTGCACTCTCCTACTTACATACAGGATAAAGCACATATACATCAATAATGGCCTGGGTACAACATGGGATCCTGGTCATGTGTTCCTGCTGGTGCTGCAGGATGCTGTTTTGTGTATAGATTTATGACTACAATTCTCACTTCTTGTCTGCCTTTGCTTTTGATCCTACTGTTGCAAGTGGTTGCTGCTGACAGTCCCTCATTTCATGTCTGGTCTGAACACTGCTCTACAGATCAATGTGTTTCTTGCTTAATGCATGGCTGGTAAAGAATTGCAGCAGTCAATTTCTTCTGTTCTCAGTTGTATACTTGAGAAGGAAACATGAAGTTAAGGCAATACACTGGCATGCACAGGGCAAGTACATAAACTACTTTTGTTCTGCCACTAAGACATAATCTGGAGAAAAATAACAGGAAGGTCAACAGCAAGTCAGTAGCACAAGTACTTCTCTGCAGGCAAGCCTGCCTGTTTGAGGCAAAAACATTTATACTGCAGATTGTCACATTTTCTTTTATATATGTTATCAAGAGGTACTTTTGTATATGTTAATGGAATTAACCTAGGCAAAGTCTCCCAGAAAAACAAATCCTACACGCAATAATCTAAAGAAGTTCCTAATACTAAAATATCCTGGTTGGCTCTTGAAACTAGCAGGGATGTCTATCTACACACAGCCTGTTTGCCATTGCAGAGTGCATTTAGTTTCCCCTGGGAGGCTCCTGACATTTTTCTAAACTGCAGAGCATACTTGCCTCTTATCCTGTCTCTTTTCTCCAGATTAACCTAAAATCCAGAGAAGGTGACAAGAAAAATTTTCGTACCTAATGTATTGCTAATAGAGCAGGCTGATAAACTTAGATCATACATCTAAATGGAGCACCCAGGGGAAATAAGAAAAAAAAAGATATGGCTACTTCTGAAGACAAAGCAATTTATCAAAAGTGAATTCCTATCATGTGGTAACTAAGCAACAGTCCACCTGAACAAGGTCTTTGATCACTTGACAAAGCAGATCAGAGCAGCACAAGGAGATTACACGGGAACAAAAAGGTATTTTCTTGGTTTACTGAAGAGAAAGACAGAAAATGTACCAAAAGCAGCCTGATGGTTTGGAGAAGACAGCAGCTGAAGAACGAAGCTCATGAACATTTTAGTAACTGGAATTTATACTTCCACCAGCCTCCCCCACTTCAATATCTCTCTTGCCTCAACCAATGATGATAGGAATACTTGGGAGACTGAAGAAGAACATCACCTCTTCTTAATTCCAGTCTTGACAGAAGACTATTTTCTGCCCTTTACACACCTGTTTCTCATGTGGAGAGAGACCTTGGCCAGTGAAGAAGAAAAAGAGATGGATGAACAAAATACCACAGGAACTGCAGAGAAAAACAGCAGAAACGGTGGGGAAACAACTGCTCTAGAACGAAGTCCATTTCAGGATGTAGTGATTTGGAGCATGTACAGAATTTATAGGTGAGGAACTGCCTCAGTAATGCAGAAAAAAATGCTAAGGAGATCACATAGAGAGATGAGAGGTACAGGGATTAGAAGAATATCTAAAGCAATCACTGTCACAAGCTCTAGACGAAATACAGATGGCAAACAAAAGATCTCCAAATATCTTATAATTACATTGATTGTAACATTTATTTTAACAATTGATGTTAGGAAAACAAAGTATTCAATAGTGTCACCAGGAGCAGGGATGCGATCTTCCCCCTGTACTCAGTTCTGGTGAAGCCACCCCTTGAGAATGCTGTAGTAAGGGGCCCAAAACTGAACACAAGAACAACATCAAGGCTCTGGAGCGTGTCCGGAGAAGGGCAATGAAGCTGGTGAGGGGACTGGAACACAAGTTGTGAGGGGTGGCTGAGAGAACTGGAATTGTTCAGTCTGGAGAAGAGGAGGCTCAGGGGAGACCTTATTGCCCTCTACAGCTGCCTGAAAGGAGGCTGTGGCAAGGTGGACGTCAGCCTCTTCTCCCAGGTAACTAGTGATAGCATGAGAGGACACAGCCTCAAGAAGCACCATGGGAGGTTCAGGTTGGATATTAGGAAAAACTTCTGCTCCAAATGAACGATCAGGTGCTGGAATGGGCTGCCCAGGGAGGCAGTGGAGTCACCATCCTTAGAGGTACTCAAGAAATCTGTAGACGTGGTACTACGGAATAAGGTTTAGTGGGCAACATTGGTGGTAGGTGGATGGTTGGACTAGATGACTGTAGAGGTCTTTTCCAACCTTAGTTATTGATTCTAAAGCATGTGTCAAATTATTACTATTTCTCTATCGGGATAAAGCAGAACAGTTCTTAAGCTGCTTCTCATATGAATTAAAACTGCACTTCTCTTAAAAAAATTGTAAACTGGGAAAGAGAACAAGATTAGGACCTGGATTTGTAAGTATTTATTTTTGGGAGAGAACCTGTACCAGCTTCACAGACAAGAAATGAAAGAGTTATAGAATCATGAGGTCAGTAGTCAGACTGCTACTTCTTTTTATGAGGAACCTTGCTATCTTTTCTAGTGCTTAACAAAGCAGCTACACTCCTGAGGGAAAACAGAGGAGAACATTTTAATTAAAAATGAACATCCACAAAACTTTATAAGTCATTTTTGCAATTTCATTATTCCATCCATACAAGAAAGATTCTAAATTATTATTATCCCTTATTATTACATCCCTTAAAATATTTATTAAAGGAGATTTAAATTAGGTCAGTCCGGCACTATTGGAATGATTGCATTTCTTTGTTATATCCAAGGTAAGGACTAAAACAATATTAGACTAACAGCAAGAATATTGGTGAGACAATTGAGTTTCAGAGGTTCTGATGAAGAGTTTGTTTTCCTCAGTAATTGATAACTATTAAACTACAGAGCTTCTCCTTATTAAGTGCAGGGTCCACTCAAGATCCTGGGGATCTTAAACTGCTGCTTTTCCTCAGCGAGTTAAGAACTGCTGCAAATGACAATGATACAGCATAAAATGTCTTATGTGTGGTGAGAACAATTACAAATTTTCTCTCTGTATTTGTTTGAAGACTGACAGCTCAGCCAACAGGGCAGCCAGGTTTATGCAGCTTTCTATAAGCTCACTGACAGTTTTCCCCTCAAAACTCTCGTCCTGGCTCTCTTCATCAGGTAGAAATCCTTCTGAACCTTTGTCAGACAGCTCTTTCAAGAGCAAACAGGATGGGGAGTCCCACCATGAGCAACTATGAAGTCTCATTAAAAAAGTCTTTCACACTCTTGTCCTTGTTCTGTATTATAATGATGGTTTGCCATAAAGTGCAAAGAAATGTTATTCTAATGAACAGAGGAAAGTCACTGCTACACCAAGGCATGATTAATGAGCTGAAGTCGTTCATGAAGTCATTTTACATGTCTGGCTGGTGACCTTTGAATTTGAAGAATTTTATTGCATGTAAAGTATAATAGGAGGAATTATTTGGTTAGCATACCATGTATTCATGGTTTAACAAAGGGATTTGGAATGGGTTATAGTCCAGAAGGAAAGGCAATCCTGACATAAAAAAATAACAAACATGAAATTACTTCTCTCCTCTCCTCTTTTCTCATCTTCCTTCAATTCAAATGAAACTAAAGGCCCAGTTCTGTGCCATGAGCTCACTCACCACTGTAAGCACTTGCTCATGAGCTAGCAAGTCTTTAGCTGACACACTTTCTTTCCCTTGGTAGGACTAGAGGACTACAGAGTTTGCCACACCTGAGCAAGGATTCAGCTCTGAGTTGCCAGATGACACATAATTAAGAAAAATAAGATACTCTCTTTAGAAGTCTGAACTCAATTGATGAGATCATTTCAGAGAGTCCATAGCTTTGAGAGCCTCAGCCTGAGCCTGTGACCCACACAGTTAGAAGCAGTCAGCAAGCCTCCCTCTCATGCAGGGCCAGGGTCAGTGGAGGCTGAGGATCAGACTGTCAGATGACTGACAGAGAAAGAACTGAAACTGCCTACACAGTTCGGACTGTCCCAGGTCCACCAGGATACCTGGGAACCTTAGCTTCTTCCCCCCTTGCCTCAAGTCTACACAAAGCCAATAAAAGCACAAACCACTAACCTTCTACTTAGCTACTGTCATATATGGTTTGGTCTTTTTTAGGTAAAGAATAAGAAATGGGGTTCAGAAGCCTTTGTGCTCCAGAAATTTTCTTATCTGCCCATTTCTTTTTATGCCCCTGCTTCTTAGCACATGGGGTATAATTCACTGGCTAAAGAAAGCATAACGAAATACAAAGTATTTCCCACATGGACTCAGGTAGCCTGTTGTGGCTCCATAGCATTCCTGATTGACTGAATGGGGTGCCACCTGGTGACAGGAACACCCCTTCTCTCACAGCAAAATGGCAGGCCCACCCACTGGTGCTGAGCAGACCTTTGGTACTATTTACTGAACAGTTTTGAATACAAAGCAAATGAACAAAGCTGATAGCAGGCAGTACGTGAAGGACACAATGAGAAGGGATTGATTAGCTACTTTGTTCAAACTGTGTAATGATCAAAATGACAAATGATCAAAGGCAGCAAAGGACACTACATGTGGCACTGCAAGAATTCATCTACTCCCTTATACACTGCTGCTTCCAGTGTGAGGTTAAATCAGAAATTCTAACTGCTCTGGCATCAGCAAGAGGGAAGGAAATACATAAGCTAAAAATATCATTAGGCTAGTTTAAAAGCAAAATACTGCTTTCTGTTCTATGCAGAGATGAACTAAGCACCTGTTGTTAGTGTTTTCTGGCTCTACTGTTTTAATTTGAAAATAAGGAGGAAAAAAAAAAAAGAAAATGGACCTCAACCCTGAGGTATTCAGAGAATCCCTTCTCTCCTCCCGCCTGCCATTCTCTGGCTCAGAAACCAGTCCCTCTCTAGACTGCGAGAACTTGCATTGGACAAAATGGTTTGCATATGGAAATGAAAACTCTTTGGCACTGGACAGTATCCACATCATACAGACCAGCAGAGAGAGATAAATGAATCAGTTTCTCTATTCTTTCTGGATTTTCAATCAGTATAGAGCAAGTTAGAATAATATCAGCTTGTACTTTCTTCTTCATCTTTTCTTTTTGTGTGTGAATGGACAGACAAGGGGGAGCTCATTTTTTCCTTTTCCCCTGCAAAAGTAATTACAAGTTCTTGCAATCCAGCTTCCCTTATGGTTTTCACTTGCTTTCATTTGACTTGGATTTCTAGAGATTCGATCACAATATTCCCACAGTATCGCAAAGACTTTGAACCACTATAAGCCAATACTTCCTCCAAAAGAAGCAATTTCTGTCCTCCCTCTCTCTAGACTCAAATCTGTACATTCTTCCTTTTCTTTGTGGGAGAGTATTTGTAAAGCCAGATGGTGAATCAGCTCAGCAAGCCTAACCAAAGCAAAACTAATCTGGGCTTCACCAGATTAATATAAGTACCTATACATTTTAATTAAAGTATTTCAACACAGTGCACAGCTAGACACATGCTTTAAAGCCCTTTATGGTGCCAAACCACTGTTATAAGAAATAAATATATATATATACACACACACACTTATTTTCCAGAAAGCCCCATTATAGAAGCCAGGCAGTCTGCCTCTTTGCAGACTTAATGGTACAGTACAGTGTGAAAACGTTATTAGTCCAAGATGTTAGTATGACATCTATAAATATTTGAGAATTCACTAGTGGGAAACTACACCAGGGATTTTTACTTCTATGGTATGAAATAGTACAGTTTAAGTCGTCTAATGAGAGCAGCAGAAGAACTAAGTGGAATTTGATATTTTGCTTAATGAGGTGTGCAGAAAATTGCTAATGGATTTAATCTGCATAAATTTCTTTTTAGCATACATATTTCCATACACCCACACAAGTTCACCCTAAAACTCAATTGTTAACGATGAATTTCATTTGTTTCCATATTAGAATTAAGAATATTTAATAACTGTAATGTATAGTCAGTTATCACATTCATAGCTTAGACCCCATAGTAATGTTGGACAGGGGAACAAGGTAGGTCCTTGTTACACCCTATACCAACAAACTTAGTGTGGCAAACATACAGTGTAAATACCAGCACTTAAAGATAAGCATTGCTACAATGAGCATTGCTTGTAGCAGTGGCATAAATGCTAAGTAGCCAATGTACATTTACAAGGAATTTATTATTTCAACCGTAAATCACCTTCCTCCAGGAGTAGGCACAAATATGATCAGAGTGAGGCAAAAGCATCTGGCAAGTCTGTGACTGACAAGCTCTTAGAAAATTTGGAAAAGAACACTGAAATGATTCATTGGCTACTAGAAGGAGTTAATTCCATTGCTAATTGCACAGAATATTACACAGAACGGAAGGAAGGCAAGAAACAAAACGCTTTCCTCAGCCAATGCATGGAGTAGCATTCCATAAATTTTCCTTCTCGGGTGAAAAGAGGAGAGGAAACATACCAGTAGGGCACTTCAGATGTATAACCACAAGCCTACGGCTGGAACAGCATGAAATTAGACATTTTTCAGTCTTAAGACCTCTGAATCTCTTGCTATTGGTAGCTAATAATAGATTTGATTT
Source organism: Numida meleagris (assembly GCF_002078875.1). Lineage (NCBI taxonomy): Eukaryota > Metazoa > Chordata > Aves > Galliformes > Numididae > Numida > Numida meleagris. The sequence goes on from NC_034418.1 coordinate 6,701,627, forward strand.
GAATCTTAACAAATTCTCCTGCACAGTGCAATTGTCCCATCACCCCTGTTACATGACTTTGAAATCACCTGCTTGCCTAGGTAAAGATGGAGTTATGAACCAAACAAATCATCTGTGGGGAAGAGAGGAGTTACTTAAGGGATGAATCTGGCCCACCGTTCGTTATTAAAAAACTAACATGTGTTTAATTCCCTTTCATCTTTGATGAAAGCCACTTTTTTTTTGTCAGCAAACACATACACTATATAATAATTAGTAAAGTATCTCTGGATTACTTGTTGAGCCATATAAACTTCGAAAGGTAGAAGAAAATTGTAAAACAAGCGATCATCAGTGAGCCTGTAAAAGCTTCAGGGAAGTCTGCTATGCTGTTTGCATTGCTCCTATTTCTGGATATCCTTGTGGGGCTAGCCATAAAGACACAAGTACAAGAGAAAGGTAGAAAACAAACACATCTAGAGTCTCCCAGTACAGATTAATGCAGTTAAAGATTTCAGAAAAACACATTTTTGGACTTGCTGAATACATGCATTCAATGCAACTTACAAAAGATTTGTATTCATTAGCAACGTATCTCCAAATCTCTTTTGGATCCTATCATTACCTTCATTCCATCATTCACCTCTTCTGCCTTAAAAATTGATATTTCAAATTTACTGAATTTGTGTAACTTGCTTTTCATTAAGAAATGCCCCATAAATGCATTATGATGATGACTATATTAAATGTAATGCTAGATCATAAAATTTATGGGTTTTTCTTAAAAAGAAGAAAAATTACAAATACATTAAGTAGTATTCCATGACTCAGTATCATTCAATATTTTCATTTATTTTTCATTTATTTTGTATGATCTAGCTTCCTCAGGAAAAATATTTCAGATAGAAACTAAGACAAAAACGGCACATTTAAATGTCAATATTTTGTGCCCAGAAATAATTGTATCTCAGTTGACAATAAGAACTTCTTTCCTAAGCTATTATCTGTTCAGGTGAATGAAATAACAAGACCATCTGGCTACTTGCAAAAACAGTTACAGTCATCACCTCTGTTACTCCTGGCCTTTGCAGGGAAAAGCACAGAGACTTAACATCCCAGATACAGCCAACTAGAGGAGATAAACAGTTACAGCCTTCTACCATACACAGGGAGCAGAAAGTTTATTCCTTTCTTTAAACAGTACATTTCAGGTCTCAAGTGTTACTCAAATGTCCTTCATCAATAAAGTTACTCCATAATAAAGAAGCATATGAATTTCAAGTGAAATACACATTCAGAGCAAATCTATGGACTCTGCAGTGCTTCAGAGGCGTAAGGCACCTTCAAAGGGGGAGTCACATGGAGACCAGAGTTTCTTACTTGTAGGGAGACAAATGAGTATATTCATACTGTATTTTGAATATAGACTGGCATTTAAATTGCAGTGAAATTCACCTCTAGGTTTGCACTGCGGCAGGCTCCAGACAACCTGATGAAGATGAGGTGAGAGTACTAACACTTCCACAACTATAGCCCAGCTTACATGAGTATGTACAGTCACCAACACTAATTATGTTTGCTATTCTTTTATGTAAAATAACCCATTTGATATTGAAGAAGCCGTCTTGGACCATGCCTGCAAGGGCTTTACTGCCTGCCATCATGGCAGACAGATGTGATCTGTACCAACCTACAGACACCCCACAAGCAGCAGATGTGCCAGGGCACACAGCAAGTTTCAGTCTGCTCCCACCTTTGGCCACAAAGTTGAAACACATTAAGTTGAGACAGTACCCATACAAAAAACAGCAACACACTTTCTTACTTGCTGCTAGCGAACACACACATTTAGAAAATGGTAAGGAATACCAGTTATGCTTCAGCTGCCTCAATAAGGCTTTTTTTTAGGTTTTAAACTCAAGAAGTAAAATAAACTTGTTTGTTCACAGAGATACAAGTCACCAACAGCTAATGCCAATTGAGTCCTCTTGTAAAGACAGAATTATTTAGATCTGTTTTGTGGTCTTTCTACCCTTCACTGTGCAATAGTAGCACATGAAGACTCAAAGTTTATCATGATAAAGCTTTCAATAAAACAGCTATTCACTGGTAGGGCGCATTCCAAACAAACTTCTGCTGTCCTGGGATGTCTCTGAAATTCTCCCCTTCTACAACTCCTCCCCTCAATCCTATATATGAAGCTACAAGGAGCAATTCATTCTCTAATTCACTGATTCCCCCTTTGCTATCCCTACAATGCTCTGCCTTGATTAATTAAGTAAAAAAAAAAAAAACAAAACAAAAAACCTCAGAAATATGTGAAGAACACTGCTGTTTTGTCCAAGTTAAGAGAACTCTGGGAAAGCTCTTGTGGCAAAGAAAAAAGCTTTATTATACTAGATTCTAGCATAAAACAAGAACTGAACCTGCAAACGTTTGCACTTTACACAAAAAGTAATCTGAATTAGACTACACTAGTGAAAAATTACTAGATAGCCTTATACGCATCCATATAATTTTCACTTTAGTGTTACAAGAAACAAATTATCCAGGATCTGTTCATATTATCCTTAGTCTCCAAAACCAACTGTGACAGTTTTGATAATGACTTGTATGTAGACTTTTGGTTTGTTTAGGTATAACACATAGGTGATACCTCTACATTAAATTCCTTACTCCGTATTTCAAATGGAAAAAGTAACGTAATACATGATGATTACCTTCTGGTATCCATAACCCTGTTCAATTTCAGTTAACATTTACACTGACTAATATGGAATAAACCATAGCACAGTTTTGACTCAGGTTGTGAAAGCAGATCTTCTGTAAGTGCTGTCAGTTATATTGGCTGTTGTTTAAAAGAGTATAAATCGCTTAGAATTTTTTTAAGTTTGTGAAACTAACATTTGCAAACACATTCTTTGTGATGTGCGATATTAATCATTTTTCCATATAAAACACAAGTAATGCAAATACAAGAATAAATGCCAATTTTAAGTTATAGTTGTGAGGCTGCCAGCTTCCACAGAAGTAAGAATTGTAATTACTACAGAAATGTAAACTCTTGATTCTAATCATTAACTTTCTATAGACAGAAAAATGGAAAACTGAAGTTTATACGGCAGAGTGTATAGAGTGTTTTCCTTAGGTTTTTTCCTTAATATTATGTTTATTTTAGGTAATAAATGCCATTTTAGGAGGCTTAGGATCTAGCTGTAGATACTGGTTCTCATTACATTGGAAAATCCTCATGGCATCAGGAAAGTAAATGGGAAGCAGGAGATACGTAGACACTGTTTACAAGTCCTTGAGTAAGCCATCGTCATGGTTAGTTACAGGAAAACCACTGGGGTAGTGTCTGTATTAATTCTTCTGTAGCTTAAAAAAGCAGTCAGTTAAATTCTAGCTAGTCACAACACCACGCATTTCTTAGCCGATTTATATGTAAGTAAGCTAAGTGAAGAGTACTCAGTAGCTACACTACTCATCATTTACAACTAAGATAATTTCCAGGTAAGTAAACTGAAATAATTTTATAGTTGCAGCACTATTGATATCTAGCACATCCAGAAAGGGTACATAAAAACAACTCTTGCATTTCTCAGAAATAAGCAAACTGCTACATTTGTAGTCTGTTTAAGACCAAATACCTCATCCAAATGTTGACGCAACACAGGGGACCCACTGGGTAGTACAGCAGAGTACAGTAAACTTATTGGAAATGTTTACTAAGTTTTTATGTTGGCCTATCAGTTATGTCATACTAGGTTATGTCATTCACATTTCATTGCATCACATCACACCTGTCAAATTATAACGATGCCTGACTGGCAAAACACAATCTAGTATAAAATTTGATTATATCTTACCTATTTTGGGCTTTTGAAAAGCACAGCAGATTATATGTCCTTTGAAGTACTGTAACTTTCACCATAGATTTGTTGTTGACTTGCTGTTCAACTGAAAAAGAAAAAAAAAATCACAGATGACTGCCAAATGTAACATAATTGTGCAATAAATTAGGACAAGTCAAAACCATACAGATCAGGTAACAGAGCTGGCTAGATATGCTTGCACGAGTGACTGAGGTGTCAAATGATGACTGAAATAAGAGGCTGAATGCTGTCACCGTTGCACTGCAAGCATTGGAGTATATTAAAGGAAACTAACAGGATCTCTAAGACATACTGTGTAGCCATAATGTCACACAAGAATCTCTGTATAGTTCTAGTTCACATATGTTACTAACACAAAAAAAAAGCACGTTCCTTCTTCAGCAGTTTATTTGTATATGAATTAAACAGTAATGTTGAATTGCACAGGAAAATTGCCACTTAGACTGAGATGAGGCAAGACTCTGACCCTGTTTTTTGGGAGCCATACTTTCAAGGCAGTTGTACAATCCATTATCCTTCTTAAACTAATAAAATAACTTTCAGAGCAACTTCTATTAAACACAGCAAACAAAAAAATCTCGAGTGCATGCCATACAGACTATCATTAAAACTGGTTTACATCAGCCTGTCAGGTATTTCTGCATTGGCACATTTCATATCAGGTTGCCTGGCTCTACAGTTAAGGAAATGCCCTTCACCTCTCTCAGCAAAGAGCTACAGTAAAATTCTCGTCTTCAGAACAGATTCACATTTGTCCTTATGCTCTAGGAAAGATAGATCCAGAACTGTCTTGCTCTAGAGATGACTAAGAAACATCCCCAAATCACACAAGATTTTCTGCTTCAAAACTTCTTCCAAATGATTATGTTACATCTACATCATAGTGGAATACATTTCTGCTTTGTAAAAATCAGCAAATAATTAATGTCTTAAAAATGAAAATCATGAAAAATATTACATGAGAAAGCACCTTCTATGTGGGTGTACACCTATTACACAGCACACTGCTAAAACAATCAGATTAGTGCCTCTCCTTCTGTGAAATCAAACTGTTTACAGTATCAATATTACACTACCAATGCAATCAAATTACATTCTGAATTTGTTCCGTGCATTTCATTTATTTTAATAACACATGACCTCTACGTGTCATTTCAGTTGTAGCTACTATATCATTATATAAAACAGAATACCTACACGACCATAATTATCTAATTTTGTCTGAGAAAGAAGCTGTTTTTCTTTAGGAATGGCTTTGCTAGGATATTGCTATGTCTCCACTGCAAAAAAAAAAAAAAAAAAAAAAAAAACAGAACAAAACAAACAAAAAACCCACCAACCTGAAAATATCCAGGAGATTTACTTGTGAGCTTAAAATAAATGCTTAAGAAAGACTAAGTGATGGATGCCACCCAAATTGGACACTTAAAACATTTTTCATACATTCCAGTAGGCTCTCCTTGTTGCACCATTGCAAAGGAAGGGAAAAGAACCCCTTCCGCTGCCTTTAGATGCTGTGCCACAAGGAATATGCTCCCCACGTTCCCAACACCAAGTAGTATTTCCTGCTACAGGCAGAGCAAATGAGGAAATCTCCTTTAATAAAATGCTACTCAACAGAAGCAAACGCACCTGATTCCAAGACAGAAAAAATTAAATTTACTTGAAACAGGTCACCTTATTTTTAACATATCTAAGTCTTTTACGACCCATAAACACCTTATTAACCACTGATTCACAGCACATTTCCTTCTTAAAACTCGGCTGTATATTCGAATAAATTTACATGCAATATTTTAAACCCATTTAACACAATGCCTACACCTCTGTGCTACAAATTGCTTTTATTTGCTATGAATCCTCATGTTCATTTTTCATTCTGCTCTGGAACATCCAGCTACTCCCGAGTCTCTTTTCTCCCAGACTGTGATATATTGGAATCATTTCCCTAGGCAGCAATCAGCATTGATAAAAGAGTTTGAAACTCAATTCACAAATAGATAGCACATTTACGTGGAAGAGAACCAGCACCTCTTTCCACTGCATACCCAAAAACCACAGGAATACTGCTTCAGAGAGAACCAAATTCATACAAGCCAGGAAGACACAGGTTGGATTTCGGAAATGGCAATGACTTACAGCATGTGAGGGGCTTTCTGTTCTACTGGAGTCAAAATTCTGCAGCCACAACTACCGGTAAAGCAGCGCCTTCCAACACCAAGAGACGTTGACTCTGGCCACGAGGTGGGCTCACCCAGCCGGGGCCCCGCTCCCGCCCACAGCTCAGCAGGACGCTGCCCCAGCTCTTCCCACTCACAGCACGGGCTCTGCCCCTCAGCAGCAATCCCTGTCAGGAACGTTCACCTGCTCCCGTGTGGGGCTGCAGTGGGCACCTGCTGCTTCACAGCGCACCTCCTTGACCTGACCGTGGTGTTCTCTCTGCATTTTTTAAAAATTATTTTTTATTTTTAAAACCCCTCCTCCCAGCGTTTTCCAGCATTTTCTGCCCTCACTCAAATGTGCTCCTCAGAGGCATCACAGCTCCGCTGATTGGCTCAGCTGTACCCAGCGCCAGGTGCTGTGGAACCATCTGGAACCTGCCAGAACTGGTGCTGGCTGGCAGGGAGCAGGCTCAACCTCTCCTCACAGAGAGCTCGCGGCCCCGCTGCCAGCACCCGGAGCGCGCTGCTGCAGCACAGCGTGACGTGTGGCTCCACTCGGTGGCAGGCAATCCTCTCTCGGTTACAAGGACCATTCTCCCGGATTCCCAAAACACACTACAGTCACTGCTTCTTTTCAAAACACAAAGCAAAAAAAAAAAAAAAAAGCCACCAAGATGCTAGAAATGCAAATCAAAGTGGCAAAACACATAGGACACAAACCTATCTGCAAACAGCACAGTCAGCTTGACCTTCACCACATCCATCTGTACACACAGGCCAGTCTGGAGAATCTATCTTGTACACGTATCATTAAAAGGATACCAAAAAGTAAAATAAAATCAGAGTAAAATCAGGCCAGCTGTCCAGCTCTGGAACATTCTCTTGCCTTTTTCAGTTTGGTAGGGCGCATAGTTAGTGTCCTGGCAAGATCTGAGAGCCACTGTCTCAATGGTGGCTTCCTGGGATACCTGAAGATACTTGGAGTTGCAAAAGGACAGCTTGCATGAGGGAGAGACCCTGACTTTGAAGTCATGCTGAGCCTGCTTTGTTGCCGTTGCTGTGTCTCTTCAACTTTATTTCAGTACATTTCCATTTGTATTAATGACTGGAGATCTAAATGCTACTGCTATTGATGAATAATAGTAAGAACAGCAGCAGAAATACTTGTCAAGCAAGCTGTCCAGTTTTGCCATGTTCTTATTGATAGGAAACTTGATAAAGTCTCCCTATTCACTTCACTGGGAGGACACAAGTATAGGTCAACGTTGCAGGGGGCTATCTCAATCTATTCTCTGCTATACCACCTATAGCTTTTTTTTTTTTTTTTAAATTAAAATCAGAGTATGTGCAAATTATGCTAGCAAACTTCAAGAAAGTTACCAACGCAATCACAAACTGAGCCTTAATGCTCCTGAGTATTGGGATCATTCTGTATTTGTACCTCTCAGCAGAGACATTTCACACGCTGGCCGGTTTAGGAGATGAGGTCAACATCCCTAAGAGCCAGGTAAATGCCAGCAGAACCTTTCACAGGCGCATCAAACTGGAACACACACTGATAGCAATCACACTTATAAACCCCACTCAATTACAGGCTTTTCAGCTCAGGATGAAAAACATGCCTGCCCTAAAGAAACGCATTTAGGCTTTCTCATTTCTGAGCAGTGAAGGAATGATGTCAACCATCCATTATTGATCTCCTCAGGAAAGAAAGCATAAAACAAAGCAGCTCTGAAGACACTAATACAACAATGGAGTTGTGCTGACTTGCTACCTTTCATGTTCATCTTTTAGGAGTGTAAATGCACACATTCAAATGATGGCTTTGATTGAACAGCAATTACTATTATTTAATATAAATAACATCTTTAGGTCATTAGTCATTAAAATATAGATGTCTTCCAAAAAACACTGCACAGTTAATATCAAATCTTTTTTTCTCTCACTGAATGAAAACATACAGCACAACTACTCTATTACATATATAAAGACAACACACTCAATACTAACAAGCTATGTGCAGATTTTTTTTTTTTAATCTCTTAATGGTTGCACAAATCAGATTTGGGAAATCCAAGTTAAAAAAATAAAATTAAGTTTAAAAACATCTTTTTCCAAACTTTTAAGAAACACTATGCATGTACATTTTTCATGCCACAAAACCTTTTCATAAATTACAACAATTTACAAGCTATGAAAGCAATCAGAAAAAAAAAGTAAGATCTCTTCAGGCTTCTATATGACAGCAGTTATTAATACATGACAGTATGGGCTTGAATCCCTTCTACAGCATCCTAGAACATGAAAACTCTACTTCATAAGGAGACTACATGCAGCTTAAAACATTAAAATATTTCTAAGAAATCGTTAGTGTAGCTTTCCTGTCTATCTGTAGAGAAAAATACATATATTACTACATTGCTCTTACCTGGACTCATCCCCTTATTGTCCTTCCAACCTCTAATTAGTTTCCACTGCTGCTACATAACAGGTATTTCTCATTCCAGAAGATCTTACCTTTCTGAAAACAAATTAATATCTTTCTACCAATTACTAAGATCTTCTATATAACTACAGAAATTTTGCACAGCAATTAGAAACTGTCTGAGCAAAAATAACCTATTAATGGAAAATTACTATCATGCTTCCCTCAAAACTTCTTTATATACCTCACTTTCCAGCTGCTGACTCTTTATTTAGATGGGCTGCACTTGCAAATTGTGAGAACAAAGCACAACACCTGTGTCAACACCAATACTTCAGGTGATTTTGGTGAGTTCATCAGGCATTCATCTAACAAGCTGCAGGCTGTTAGTTATTTTCACACACATTTTCCCTGCCTTTGCTAAACTATTGCACTCTGACTGCAAATTCCTTGTATTTATTTTTTTTCCTCTCTCCCTTTTGAAAAGCTAAACTTCATTGCCACCCATGGAACATCTGAGGTTACAGTTAACAATGACTACTGACAACAATACCTTTTTCAAGTGAATTAACTACCAGTATGCTTGTAAAATTTAGTAAGTAAGGCTAAGGTCAATTTAGTGCACTCTTATGATAGACATTTTTGGAACATGTCAGCAAAACAGAACAGCAAATTAAATTATTATTTATGCACAAGTAGCAAAATATGTACACTGGCAACCTTTTGACTGAATTCTAGAGTGCCCTTTTCAATACATACTCTATATTTTTATGGCAGATTTTATATAAAGCTCCATACAGTAATTGTCTTAGACTTATATAATTATGACTGTTACTCTCATCTGGACATTGAAACAGAAACAAATAGAAAATCAATTTATACTGAGGAAGTTATAATCTTAGCTGTTAAATAAGTCACATTTTGAATAGAATATTTTTTCAGTAGCGTGAAAAGAATAATACTTAGGAAAAGGTTCATATCAGTAAGACTAAATATGAGAAAACATTCAAGAAGGCCGTTTAGAACCTGTAGTTAATATATTAAAAGGTAGCTGGTGTTTATCAACAAAATAAGATACGAGTACTTCTACCTGTGGAAAGTTAAATTTTACCTTAAAAACTGGGGGTGGGAGAAATCTCATTTCTGAAAACTTTTGTAGCTGTTATCAGATTGGTCACCTCTTGCATATCGAAGATGATAGTTTTAGAGAATTGACCTCTGGCAGAGAAGTATCACTGAAAGTTCCCACTGTTTAGTAACTGAGGACTTATTGCATATTATTATATGGCTGAGGTCAGAGGAGTGGGTTTCCTCTCTCATTCAGAACTTAGGAAGTCTAGTTTGACTGTCAGCGGCCAAGAGGACACTTCAATTTGTACTCCTGTGAAAGTAGCCCCCAGCTCTACTTCAAGGAGTGGTCCTGGTACCTGAAGCAGCTGCTATGGCTATCTTTGCCAAAGGTACTTCTGAGGCTTGCAGATGTCACTCAGCTTTTTTCAGCCCCATAAGCTGAGCACCGCTGAACTCAGCTCTGATTATGAGCACAAAATATAGAATTTGCACAGATAAATTGCCTGGAAAACCTGACTTGCGTCACAAGCACAGAAAAAAAACTATCACTAAAGATAGGAGCATCTGCAGGGAACCAAGTTATTCGTGCATATTGCACAAAATGCATTTGGGGAATAATAAAACCGTGGTCAACCCACAGCATTGGCCCAAACCTCTGATATTTTCAAGCAGCCACATTTGTGCATTTTCCCATGCTGCCTTCAAAGCCAGAAGGGCTCTCCTTAAACACCTTTTTCCAATCCATTTATAAAATTCACATTCACCATCAGAAATGAGAACCTTGACAATACTGAGACTACCTGCAAATGCAAAAAAAATGACTGCATCCATGATAATATACAGATATAAACACCCAATTTGCATATGTAATTTGACATTATACTCATGCAAATAAGGATCAAAACAGAAATACCCTTTTCAAAGCTTAGTGGGAAAAAAGCCCAATATATAAGAGAAATTGAGAATTAATTCGGGAATTTGGGAAAAGATTTAAAGTATTTTGAGTTGTATTGACAAATAAAACTGAATATGAGCACAATACAACTGAAGATTCAAAATGCAAATTCTCATTCTACTTCTATGTACTCAAAAAAAAGAAAGAAAACCCACACCATACTAAACAACTACATGTAACTACTAATTTAAGCCTAATTAGTTACTTACTAGTAAGCCCAGAGTAGTACTACAGAAGCACTTCTATGAATTAAGATATTCTTTAGGCTGTTGAATTGCTATGAATATTAAAACCATCACAGCACTGTTATTTACAGGCTTACATTTAGGGGTGGAGTCTAGAGCCCATTTGACTCAATGAATTTAAGGATCTATCTACGTAACTTTTGTTTCACTCTTTTTTTTTTTTTTTAATCTATAACACTCTGCCTTAGAAAACAAGTATTGATTTTATTGATTTTATTTTATATTTTACATTTTAAGTAAACTAGAAAATAAAACTGTGAAGTAAAGCTTTGTAAAACAAAACTTGCTTACTGAAGTTTAACTAAATGGGCTGACAACAAGCTGTCCTGGTTTCAGCTAAAATCAGGACATAAGCCCAACAATGAAAAGTAGCAAAATGATCTGTTTGCTAGTAACATTGCAATCACATGCTTAAAATTCTCTGGCTATCAAAATCACCTGCTTCCTACCATGTGGCCCACATGAAGAGAAATAAAAGAGCACATTAAAGATTGTGAATTACAATTTCATCCATATACAAAAGTTTACATACAATAAACTTCAGTATTCTTGTATTTAAACTTATATATAGTCTTGATTTAGAGACAGGGAGGAGCTCGGTCAGTCAAGTATCTGTAATTTGCCAGAGAATTGAAGAAATCAAACAAATACGTGGTTAAAAAGCCACTAGCAGAAACCTTGTTTCCATTTAAGCTGCTTCTGATACTAGAACTGAGGCAGCAGAACTATTCTTGCCTTTGTGGGAATTCACTGTAAAGAGTTTCTCCAGCATGAGCCTGTCTTCTTGGAATAAAAATATTAAAATGTTCAAGAATATTTTACTGATGTAAAGGTGTCAGAAATTCTCCAAGCTCGAACAGTTTCTCCCTGGAGATCAGAGCTCTGATTACATGTCAACCAGTGTAAAGGATGAAAGCAATTACTGATTCCTTCGCTCTCTTAGTTCAAAATGGAAGCTGCTTACGAACATTTGTTGTATTGGGTTTCTGTTAAAGTGCATAATAGTCCAGAAAGTTTTCTGGATGTGAAATAGGTATATTTGAAAGCAAAAAGGAAAATCAACAATGTTCTGATTAAGGAAAAAAGTCTAAAAAAAACAAAAACACAGAACTGAGAACTCTCTCTGTTCTAATCTGCCATGTGTAATTTTAAGTTCTACAGCACAGCACGCTATAAAGAAACACTGAAATGATATCCTTAAATTTTCCTTCTGGGAATTACTCAACAGTTCCAATCTCTGAATTACCAATGAAATCCTCTGGATTATGAACATACAGACTAAAGTTCACTTTACAACAGAGCTGGTTCTTTATACGGTCCCCAGCACAGAGAGAAGTGGTTCAGATGCACAGCTCCTAAGTGCTCCTGAGGTCATTTCGATTGGCCAACACAGTCATTTGTGACTATCAGTAAGTAGATGCACTGTTCCTGGCTGCTCATGGAGAAGATAATACTCTGGATAATTTAGAGCAGTGGTTTGGAATAAAAAACAAGCCTAAGCTTGTATCTCTGGAAGAGGAAACCTGGTCAAATCACAGCGTATATTTTCTGATTTGACACAACTGATTGCTTATGTCCATTGTCTCAGGAACACATCTATACGTCTTTTCTTTCTCTCTCTTTTTTTAATTTAGATCAGAATTTGCTTCTCATAACCAGATCTTTTCTTTTAACTACTTCAGCTGTTTCCAGTGAAATCTATAAATTCCATTTTAGAGAAAATCTATTCCTGACTGTTATCCTCCAGCACTATTCTCACATTCAGTTCTCACACACTAAAAAATGTTCTTTTTCTCCCCTAAAAAAAAAAAAAAAAGCCTCCAGCTTTCCTTGTGTCCCTTTCTTGGTCACTGGTAACCAGGGAAACCAGATACTATGGTAACTAAGGGATGAAAAAGCACACGACTGGTATTCCTTAAACTCTAAACTGTATGGAAGTCCTCATCCCTTTCTTCTCTCGGTGATGAAGTAACAACAGAAACAGTAGTAGCAAGTCCTCATCTTTACTCAAGTCTTATATACTATGTAAATATGCATTTTCCTGCATGCTTCCCTCCAGTTTTCTAAGCGCTTTCTTATTTGTAGAGCAATTTCATGTTCTGCTCCGACTGTCACAAATGACATGTATTCTGAGTGCTCTCATCAGAACTCTAATTGCAATTATTTCAGTGTTTGAAGTTATTCTGATTCAAAGTATGCGCATGCTCCTTTTGAGTGGGGGTGTTGGGACCCTTCCTACATCATGTCTGATTATTTTTTGACCCTCAAAACTATCAAAATCAAATATCTGAGATTTATATTTCAAGAATGAATCCATATGGAGTCCCTAATGACTAATAAAAGATTAGTTTAACAGTGGTTTTCCCTGAATAAGAATAAAAGCATGGTTTTATCTATATCACCTAACACTAATTTTTATGAAATGCGGAGGTACTTAATTTCTGAGACTTCTATGTCAAATATGTTAAAAAATGGTAAATGGGTTCAAATTTTAAGTAGGCATATGCTAGGGGTCAGGTCACAAGGAAAACACTTTTTTTAAGGGAACTGGCTTTAAAAAAAAATTTCTAGAGGATCTGTGATCCAGAAATGTTTACTCTTCTTGAGAAAAAAGAACACTGTTATATCATCGAGAACCTTCCAAAATTTTTTAAGAAATGTTACAGCAAGAGTTCATTTGTTTAAAGGCAACAATTTTTTTTTTTTTCAAATATATTAACAGTAAGAGAATGGCTAAGGAGAAATCTCCAGCCTTTACTGGATGCGTCAGGGAACATGACCACTGAGATAAGGAAAAGGCTGAGGTTTCTCAATGCCTTCTTTACATCTGTCTTTAGTAGTCAAACCAGTTATCCTAAGGGTACTCTACCCCCTGGTAGCTCTGGACTGGGGAGCAGAATAAACCCCCCACGATTCAGTCAGAAACAGTTAAAAACCTATTATTCCCTCATGGACTGCCACAAGTCCATTGGGCCACATGGGATCCATCCAAGGATGCTGAGGGATCTAGCAGAGGTAACTGCATTCCTGGTTAATGGGAGAGATCCCAGAGGACTGGAGGCTTGCCAGTATGACTCCCATCTACAAGAAGGGTTGTAAGGAAGATCCAGGAAACTACAGGGCTGTCAGCCTGACATCAGTGCCAAGGAAGGTTATGGAACAGATCATCTTGAGTGAGATTACATGGCATATGTGGGACAGACGGGAGATAAGGCCCAGCCAGCACAGGTTCGTGAAAGACAGGTCCTGCTTGACCAACCTCACCTCCTTCTATGACCAGACTGGTGGATGAGGGAAATGCTGTTGATGTAGTCTACCTAGACTTTAGCAAAGCCTTTGATACTTATTTTCTGATTTCAGGATAAGATTTGACAATATTCATTTACCAGTAAGCAGCCTAATGTCTTAGCAATCTCACTGACTAACAAACGCAAGACTTGTTGAAGATTTACCTCCCACTTGCTTATTTGATGGAAAATGTTGTGACAACTGAATAAAAGGCACAGTCTCCTTTTCTTTAGTTCTAAATACACATAAAAGATTTGGCCACAGCCTTTGGCCATTCAGGTGTACTCTGCATATCACACCATTGGCAAGGTTTAAGAGTGATCAGAATGTGAGATGCCAATGTCAGTACTATTTACTGAGCCTAACAGAGAGGAATTCAGAAACAGATGTGCAAAAAGCTATATAAACAACTGTATTTTTATTTATTTTTTATGAAACTAATAGATAGAAAACTGACTGGGATTGCATAAAATGAATATAGGATAATAATGTGTCCCTGTGCTTGGGAAATGGAGGGAAAGACTCCAGGATCACTCCTTGCTCAGCCAGTTGGGAAGACATATTGCAATTACATGTAGCAGAGGAGCAAAAAGAAAAGTAAAAACACTTCATCAGTTTTCTTCTGGTGTATGTAAACAACATTATTGTCAGATTTCCCTGTTTCAAATGAAAAAAACTGTTGTCTTCAATTTGCCAGGCAATTTTTTAAATGATTTTTTTGATTTTCGTATTTCACAACTTTCCCACTGGAGTCACAGAATACAATAGCAAGATTAACATAAATTTTATTTAGTTGGTAATCTATTATATGGAGGACTTCAAAAGCTTTTAAACTCTTAATAACATTTTCTCGTTTCAGTGTGGTGATTTAGGAGAAGAAATTTTGTTGACAGATTTCAAGTACCTCTATTCCACATTTCTACTTGTCAGAACTGGAAATACAGACTTAATTTTTCTGAATATAGTTTAAGTAAACAAAGTTCCAAACATCATATTTGTCTTGATTATGAAACAAATACTGTTTATTGGTAAAATAATCTATGCAACACTATTTTTGAGGGAAGAATACACAATCTATGAATAACTGGATTCTCAAGGAGGCTCATTTTCAAGCCAAAATCATCCAGTGTTTGTGAATGGCTAGAAATATACATGAGGACAGTCACTTGAGGGAAGAAGTAATAACCAGCCTTGTCATTTACCTTAACAAGCTTAAATAAATACTGATTTTCTGTATAGCTGCATAAAGTATAATTAGCATACATTTAAAGTGTTAATAAAAATGTGATCTATTGCACTTTTCTCACTAAATCCAAATGCCTAAAATAATCTAAATAATTCTAAGAAAATTGTTTGTTTGGCAAATCCATTTGCAAACAATCTGGAAATAAATCAAAGGCTCCTTGATGTAATATGGCATATTTGAACTAACAGATCAAACCAAAAAAACAGCAACAATTCAAACAGCTAAAACTCAGTCTCATTAGATACAGAAAAAGCAAATTTAGATAAAACTAAAATCTTACTTAGATCTTCTATCAAAAGAAACTAAGAAGTTAAAAAATCAGTATATTTTCAGTGCATTCATTTCAGCAAATAAGTGACATATGAAAAATATTATTTTGCCATATTCTTCATATCTCCTGCTAGTCAAAGTAAAGTTTGTTCTTTTCTACGAGTTTAAGAATAAATCTTTCAAAGCATTGCAGGATCCCATAGTAGCGTGATTATCTTCATATCCTAAATATACAGGGTAGAAAAATTCCAGGTGAAATGCTGGGCTTCTGCTTGTTATAAACTACCACAAATTTCATGGACTGCGCATCACAAGTTCTGATCTGACAGCTTAGGTACAGTTCAAACACTACACAAGATTTGTATCTTACATCTTGTCACAATCCCAGTTCAATTAAAGTACTGCTGCTGCCTTTGCAAATTTTGGGAGTTCTGATCCAAGTTTAAGGCTGCAAACTTTTATTCTCAGAAGCAAGGCTTTCACAAATAGTAATATGCAATCAACTGGTACTAATAGAATTAGGCTTATAATTTTAAGTGGTATCTTCAAGAATGAGCTACAAATATGCTGTAAGCTTTAGGAAAATTAACAAAGCAATTAACAATTAAGCTTAATTACAGAGAAGGGGCTAAGTTCTGTTTTAAATTGAACCAATTCTATTGTACAGGCTTCAGAAAAATTAGGTAGGTAAATAGCATACAAATTGAAATATACTAGAAAGCAAACTCTACAAAAAATGAACTACTATATACAAGTAAGATTACACTATGATACTGTTGTAAAATAACCCATTAATCTACAGTGAAAGAAAATGTATGTATCAATACCTCTGATTTTTTAAGCCCACAAACATTTATAATGGTGTTCTCAAATTTTATATTTTATTGTTGGAGCGCTTTCACAGTGAAAGATCCTTATTAAAATGCGAGTACAATAGAAATACACATGGCTTAAAATAGTGACAGATAAAGCAATTTATGTTCTGCAACCCAACAAAACTATAAACAAAGCAGCAAAACCCTAGAAAAAGGCAAAGACTTTTCAACAGAAAAGCCAAAACAGAATTACAAGTAACAATGAAAATTATCTTAAAATCATAGGCAAATATGTCAGTAAGAGAAGTTTCTGTCTCTATCCTTGCTGTTACAAAACTGAAAACTTTCGTGCAGAGCAATGATTGCACAAACTTTCTCCTTCAATAACTACATTTTCTGTATTGCCTCTCTTCAAGTAACAAATGAGCTAATATTTGTGGATAAAGATCCTATTCACAGCAGATGAGTAATGACTGACTCAGAAGCAGAAATCTGGCAATCATAGAAATGTACTAAACTGATATATTAACAAGAATGTTCTTAAATACACCTAAATAGCATAACCAAGATGAATAACCTGAGAATTCTTGAAACGAACCAGTGGAGACAACAACAGTGGAAGTATCTAAAGGACATCCTGAGGTCACTGAATAGAAAAGCACGTGCTTTTCTCACACTTCAGAAGAGTGTTACCACTTGTTGGAACATCTCATACAAGGTGACCATTTTAAGCACAGTAGTCCAAGAAAAACATACCGGTCAGGAAAATCTGACCAGTTAATAACAACCCAAGAGTGCTGTGCTCTTTGTGGTGCATCAATTTCAGATAAATAAGATAAAAGTATTCAATGGCCGTTTAGTTTTGACTAAATCTCTTACCCAAGTACAGAAGAGTTTTCTTTCATTGCTGAGACCAGTGAATTTCTGTTTGTTCAAAATCAGAGTAAAAGGTTTTGGGGTATGTTCTACACTTGTGATGGCAAAGAACTAGCATTACTGCTAAGTTTTGCATCACCAATCTGAAGTTACCAAAAACAACTACACACTCCAATATACACTGGAGTAAAAGCATAAATAAATTTTACAACAGATAACAAAAAGTTTTGTCACCATTGATCTAAACAATTAGACTGCAGACTGATACTGAAGAAATGGAAACAAGCTGTAAGGGACCTCCAATCTCACCTCTCTCATTTTCTTCTTCACTAAATTTACTGAATTTTTAGTCATGCTAGCACATAAGAGTCTATATGGCAATCAATTCCTTTTTCCCTATCTCCTTTCTAATTTATCTTGTGTTGGAAATATTCAGTACGGAAAAAGAAATCTGGAAAGGAATGAATAAAAGCTCTCAAAATTCTAAATATCCTCTACATTCTTTCCTGTGAATACAAGAAAGAAGATAAATTAAAAACCAGGTGTTTACAAATATATTTTCATTGAAATGAAAAATATTTTCAACCAACGAAAATGAAAAAGAAAGTACTGCTACAAACTGATTCAAAACTTTCCAATAAAATCTGGTAAGCTTTTTCAGAATTCTCCTTTAGTTTTTGATTTAGCATTTTCACCCACTCAATACTGTCTATTTCCTGAGGTCAGAAACAACTGTGTTTATTCAGGCTTAATTATAATGTAATTATGATTCATCTAACAAATAGAAGTACAAGCCTCTTATATAACAATGGTCTGCTTGCAGTCGTTACAATAGAACACCCCAGACTGAACTTACTCAGCTCTTACAACAACTAGAAATTTACTTCTTTATGCATTTCAACATGAAGAATAACATGAGAACAGCTTAAAACAAAAAGTATCTTTAAATAAGTTAAAGGAATCCCAACATTAAGAAACCAGAGATACACTCACACACAACAGAAAATAACAAAAGCACACTTGATTCTGTATTTGTTATACAGCTTGGTTTTTGTGCTAGCTAATCTAAACAATGCAATCATAGAATTATTTGAGTTGGAAGAGACCCTTAAAGGCCAATCATTTCAAGTCCCCTAAAATGAACAGGGACACCTACAGCTCGGTCAGGAGCTCAGAACCTGGTCTAACATGACCCTGAATGTCTCCAGGGATGGGGCACCCACTACGTCTCTGGGCAACCTGTTCCCGTTCACTACCTTTATTGTAAAAAGCTTTTCCTGATATCCAATCTAAATTTCCCATCTTAGTTTGAAACCATTTCCCATTGTCCTGTCACAACTGACCCTGTTAATGAGCCTTCCCCCTTCTTTCTTATAACCCACCTTTAGAAAAAATTGCCTTGTGCTATTTGATATCATCAAAAAAATTGAAAAAAATCAATGTAAATATATAAGAAATCATGTTCAAACTTACTAAAATTGTTGCTGCTAGACTAAAGGAGGGATGTAATACGTTACACTCTCACACAAAATAACCCTAATTTTGTCACCTTAAAACTTCTTTTCTTGCAGTACAATCTGATTAAGCAAAACATCCTTTGCTCATGTAGAAGAAAAATATGAAGGAGCTGTACATAAATGAGCATGCCTCTCTTGCATCAAATCCAATTGAAAAAATAAGTACCTTTCATTAACAGCAGATGCTGGCTTAAATATTCAGAAATAAATACATCTTAAAAATATCTATTGTTTTTGTTTCCATGGTTGAATTCTAGCAGAACAGCAGATTTTCACCACAGGTTATTAAGGGAGTCAAATTTATTGTGAAATGATACGGTAAGCATGTCATATAAAAGAGAGTACATTATAGTAACATTCAGAGATTGCTCTCTCTCCTAAAGGCTACCTCTTGGAAAAAGTACCGAACTACTATGACGAAAGCAACCCTTTTTGTCCTGGTGACAACCTTCAGTTCCTTCAAAATATTGTTGCTGCCACAGTTTGCAAGAGTCCCTAAGTCTCAGTTTAACTGCTGTTATTGGTTCCGAAGATCTGAAGCACAAGTCTAACAAAGTTTTTTGCCAACTCATTAAGTGTCTTTTATAAAAAAACATTAAGGACATTGATGTATTTGTTTTCTCTTTCAGATAAGTACAGATAACTATCGTTCTACACATCACCCTCATCGATTGGTCTTTTTCTAAAGATTTGTGACAATTTACCTTCAGGACACTTGTTTCTAACTCATTAAGAGTGATCAGTAAACCCTGGGGTGTTCATTAAAAGGGAATGTTCTGTACACAGCAGCAAAAAGAATATTTCCTTGAACAACTGTTGAGCCACTGTAAGGTGGCTGTAAGGTCAAAGAAATAGCAAATACATTTAATGTAATATCTATTGTATCTTCTTATTCCAAGTGAATCCTGTAAGCATAAGGGTTTGATTCATGCATGTTTATATTCACTCTGACCATCTTGCCTCGTTTTTAATAGTATTTTTTTTGGTGGGAGCTCATAAATTCTTACATTAGAAGAGAAGATTTCTGGTGAAGTAATGAGCCAAAATATGACAAAACATCAATCAAAGAAGCTGGTGACTTCTGACCCTTACTGGGCTTGGTTTTATGACTTTCATATCCTTGAAGTTATGAAAAGGAGACAAGATATGACAGGTGCTGCGCTTGGAGAAACCACTTAGTCAATTTAATTCCAGCCACCTGTGAGTAGCACCACAGAACTACTTCAGCAAATTCAGAAGTATTCAGCTCCCTATCCTCCTTTCCCAGCTGTAACATGCATACAGCGCAATAGCATAAAGGTCTACTTGACATTCTTTCAGCCCATTAAGAAAAGGATTTATATAAAAATACTGCATTATGTTTCTACAGTGCGATGTATCAAACATAAAACCAAAGACAGAGATCAGATCAGGAAATCTAAAAATGCAATCCCAAGCATGGTTGCATGAAGCTGTAAAATAGTACCACAGCTTGTTACTTCTGTATGACAAATGAAACCTAATATATGGTTAGAGGATGAGCCAGATAAAGGGGAACAAAACTCAAAGAAAATGAATCCTTGTATAGATCATAGGTCGAATCCTCAAGTAGGGCATTTTGGAAAAATCTGAAATGTTAAATCCTTGCTTCTTGCTCCAGAAGAAAAATACAGATAGAAAGTAATGTTGATTTTTACCTTTTGATCTTCCAACACTTGAATGCAAAAAAATTACATTTTTTAAAAATGTTTTATGAAAGTTTGGATATTTGAGCAGCCTGAAGAGTAAATTTCTAATTTTGATCATACCATTCTAGTTTTTACCAAGTAATAGTTATTTTTATAAGCCATACTGGATCTTTCTGAAGTCAGTGAAGATGCTTTAATTTTCAGCAGAAAGTAGATCAGTGCCATAAGGGAATAATGGGACTGTCACGTTATACCACTGGGGGAGGCTAGGGCATGGGTTTAATGGAGAAGTTACTTCAGGTACAAATAAGTTATAAGGAAAGAGGAAAAAGCAACAGGGGCAGCTTGCTTGAAGATTTAACTGCTGCTGTGGGAGTGGCGTCCTGCCACAATTTCGTGTAAACACTTGATGGACACAATTACAGAGAAATAAAAATGCAGGCAAAGATATTTTCATATTTCTTTCACATTTGAAATGTGAAAGAGTTATAGTTAGTACAGCAAAAATGACATTTCAGAAACCAGAGTTCTCAAATTTTGTGGTACACTGGACAAGGAGGGTAAAGGCAGGAAGGAAAGGAGTAAGAAAGTAAGCATGCGTCTTTTTCTGTCAATTCTCTCTCCTGCCTGAGGCTTCCACTTTGGTAATAACTTGAGTTTCTAACACCTTATATTACATAGGAGGCTCGAGACTCTGAAAAGTTATGTACAATAAAATCTGAGAAATGTGTAGAGAGTAACAGAGTGTGTTAAATCTTTAGCCAAAGCTCCCTTAAATCCAGGCTTTCTGGGCAAGAATAAGAGAGTCAGAATGCTATCATTCAGAGGCAGAAAAAAGATACTTATGGATTTTTAATTTGATGAGAGAGAAGACATCCTAGCCTGTGAGCAGACCAACATTTGGAATATTTACCCAGATACTAACTGTCTCAACAGATCAGAGATGTTTTCAACACTTAGGAATGATTTGCTCAGCTAGATCACAATTGCAATGGAGATAAATACACAGCATCTTAGGAATTTGGTTATAACAGTGATAGCATTTACATTATTTCTTCTTCTAAACAAATATCACAGGGCTAGTTTCCCATGAAAGTCATTAAAACATACAACATTTTTGAAAGCTTCACTTGTGTGATGTCAACAGTTTACGGGCGTTCAGCCCAGTTCTGTGATGAATGGGGCGAGGGACCCACGGACCCAAGCCCTGGGAAAGGGAAAAGGGAAAAGAAAGGGTAAGGAGATGGGCCTGAGAGCAAAGGCCTCAACGGCAGCAATCTGAGGAGAAACAAACTAATTTACTAAATAAGATATCGGAATGCAAAAAACACACTATAATACAATATAATTACAATTTAAGCTAATAAATCCAATACAATGAGAGAGAGTGTCCAAAAATCAAGGTAGGCCTTACTCTAAAACCGACGATAAGACAGCTGGAGAGCGAGATGCTGCTGGGACGAGAGTCAGGCGGAAAGAGGCCAAGGTCTCGTGATCTGCAAGTTTTTATCTTTTCCCTCTGTCCGGAAATGGTAACAGAGGAGCAAAGTACCCTGGGGAATGTAGTAGTCCTCCTCTTCTGAGAACCAGGTACATTCACTACACGATGTTATGATGTGGAATACCAATAACCGAAAATCATAAAACCATGACATGTGAGCACTGATTTTTTTAGGCACCATACAAATCCAGAACAGAAGACAGTATCCTTAGATGCGTCCACTGAGCAAATATATTAAAATGGTCATTGTTTTCCATGCATCAAATATCAGAAGTCTTTTACGCTTAAACGAGTAGAATCTTTTCTGATACTGAGCTTCCTGAAGGAAGCAGAGAACAGATCAAAACACAGTGAGAATGAGGTAGGGAGCAAGACCCAGGAGTTCTATTCCATTTATATCATCCTGTCTTTCAATATTGTGAGTAAAACCCTCAACATGACACCCATAGGAGAAGTGAATTCTGAACCGTGAGATCACAAAGTGGGAACAAGGAAATTTTGTACACCAAGAAACAGGAGAATAATTGTCGAGTCTGGTCCTCACTCTACAACAGACGAAAATTTACTTCGGACAGTGAACCTTGCTCCATGGTGCTACTGTAAAAGTTTACTCTAGGAAAGCATCGTTTTCCTGAGAACTTTGAAAAGCATTCATTTGAACAGTAAAAACAAAAGAACACAAAAGTCCACTAGTCACTTATTGGTAAGATAAAATATATTGAGGTAGTATATGTGCCAAATTATGCAGTACTATCACCACTACACTGCATTTGGGGTTGTATCATTTCCACCTTAAGCCTGATTTTCTATTTAGATGTCTTATATAAACTTATAAAAACATAGAAATGGGCATAAGTAGATAGGGTAACACACAGGCTGTTTGTGTGTGTCTGTGAGTGATTATGCTTGTTCTAGCACAGAAAATGATAACTGTGCTATGGAAACCATGCTGCATCTACATGAAAGCCCATAAAGAAGAGAATAATTGTTCAAACGTTGATTCCTTGAGTCATGGTCATATAGGGAATAACATGGTTTTTTTGCGTGCCAATTACGAGATGCAAGAGTCATAATCTTGCATTATTAATGAGGCATTTTCAGAAACAGGTTTCTAAACCTGCATGTAGAATACAGCATGAAAATGCTAGGCTAAAGGCAGTACTATGGATTGTAATAATTCTAGACACAATCATTGACTCAGTAAGAGCTACACAGTGTTTTCACAGACACAATTGTATGTGAAAGATGTAGTTGCCAATAGGTAAAATCTTGGCTCTATAGACAGAATTTTAGTTGGGAGCTTTCTGGTCAGTAATGCTGACTAAAATGGTCTAGCTGTGTTACAGATCCTTCACATTGCAGTTTGAAGTGTGTGAGTAAATTGTGAAAAAAAACCACCCTATAATTCCTGTGTGGTCACAGTTGAGGACAACTTCCCATACATTACCTAAAAAACAAAACGTGCCCCATTTTTTCCCCAGCTGAAATGTAGAAACAGGGGAAGATGAACAGAGGCAAAAAGAGAACAAGAAGATTGTAGAGGTGAAGCACAAGTACAGATAGGAAAAATTTATAATGATTATATTTAAACATTCCAATTCCAAGAGGTTTTATTTATTTATTTATTTATTCTTTCTCAAGGTATTTGAAGTGAGAACACAAGGATACAGAGCTTATGCTTAGTTCTGAGATGCGTGAAGTCAGGCATCTATATCTTCTTCTAGGTCACATTAAACTAATGTAATAAAGTAATGGAAAACCACTGATGGATCTTGGCTGAAGACATAGATGTCAAACTTTCTTTAGATAACAGAAACGCTGCTTGACAGAGAAAGGTATTTGTTAGTGACTTTCCATCTACTACAAAGCACCTTGAGATGTCTTGGCACAGTGACTTGCCATATGGAGTGATGTGTGACCTGTATTAATTTTGTTCCTATCAAGACATTTTGTTCAATTTCCACAGAGATGTAGTGATGGAAATTATTGGCTACATATGGCAGCAGAGATACATGAAAATTTGCAGCCTTTTAAGGCCATTCAGAACTGATCATAATTCCACAAACTCCCAAGAATTCTCTATCACTATTACTTTCATTAAAAAAAAAAAACATGGCCTCATGACAATAACAATAATATTTCTTAATTTCCCAATAATGAGATAATTAAGTTGACTTTCTAATTTTTAACAATTGAATATATTTGAATATTCAGTCACAAACGCTATGTTCTACCTTAGGAGCAGTAAAATTTCTTCAGTGAAGATGGATCCCCTTCACTTGAGGCAAGAACAACTACTTGAAAGGAAAGTTTTGATAACCTTCCTTCATATCTCTGTATTGGGCAAAGCTGTTTTGCTCATTGTTTTTAATACTGTCCCTTTTTTTTTCATTAAAGCATAGCCATTTTTCTTCTGAATGCCAGTCCATCTGTTTATACTGAATAACACTGGTCATTCTTTGCAGCTCTTTAACTTGTGTGCTTCTGCTTCCTCCACTTTCTTAATATCCCCTCTCTGAAACTATAGTGTTCTGTTTACCCCGTTAGTCTTGTAGCCACCTTCTCATTCATTCTAAAGTGGTACAGCCACTATTACCAAGAATACGCAATGCTGTTGTCTTCTTAAAATGGCATTACCCAAGGAAACCATGCTATGGGAAGCCCAGATCTACCAAATCTTATTTCATTTATACAGTTAATACTTTCAGTAAGATAAATGATATTTGGTATATTGCTTGCAAAAGTGAAACTACATAGCAAAATTGTACCATCCTATTTTGCAGATTAAAAAGCAGAGGGAGATATTCTATCAAGTTACCAACATACTGTTCCCCACCCAATACTATCTGTTGAATTTCAGTCACAGATCACTTCATATAGACCACTATGTCAGCTTCTCAGGAGAATGAATTCTAGTTTGATTAAGTAGGTCCCTGCTTTGAGGACCAATGTTAATCCATAACTACTGTATATGAACCATATTGCAGACTTTCCCTAGTCTCTTAAGATTAAATTATATGCTCCAGTGCAAAACAAAACTCATCAAACTGGGAATATATTGCTAAGAAGTACTAATCGGAATGATGATTATGTATGTCCAGAGTATTAAAGTACTAATCCAAAATCAGAAACTGATGTCTCAAGACTTTGGCTGTTTTTCCCTCCTTTCTTAGCAATTTCTGTCCTTAATGTGGTAGCTCTAGTACTGCTCAGCTGAAAGTCTCAGCTTTCCAACTAGTCCAAAAAATTCCCACTGTCAAGAAGAATACCATGAAAAAATATGATTTTTTAACATTTTTTGTTCACATTAATAGCAATAGCAGCAAAATCAGAAGAACAGGAGACATAATTTCTAACCCTTTTTATTAGTTAATCATATTTGTTTTGAAAGTAAGTGCCACTGTGGCACTACCTCATCTGTCACTGAGTGAATGTATGTTTATTGTAAAATGATACAAAAAATACGCCACACAATATCCCAAGTACAGAGTAAAGGGTGAAAAAGTGACATAATAAGGCTTGAAGCCTTCCACACAAAATAATAACCTGTATCTTGCACATGTGAGCATCTAGCAGGAAAATCCAGGTAAATCCAAAATACTGAAAAAAATATTCTGTTTACCTGTGAGTAGTGATGCCATGCATTCAAACAATTTTAAAATAGTAGATTAGTGTGAAGGCAGCTCAGATACCATTCCCTTCCCCCACTCTCTCCCAAGCATTTTCATCTACAAAAATACTCATAAAAACACCACTATTCTTTTTTTCCCAGAGCGATGTAACTTGATCCAACACCCCAGGTTGCCATCAGAAGTCTACTTTAGCAATACTCCTGTGTACAGTGTTTATTACTTTGAGGAGAGAAACAGAACTAAGGCTACAGAAACCGAAACATTTTCAACATTTTGATTATGAGCTAATATTCTTCTTATATACCTAGTATCCTTAGAGTCAATAGTTTCCAAAAATAAATTGTTTCTCACTTTCCATATTAAACAAAAAAATTAATCAACCAAGAGGTCAAATTTTTTTCTTCAGTAAATGTTCTTAAAGCACTTTTTCTTCTTCTGAAGGAGATCTAACATTAGAAAGCTTTAATAGTTACAGCTTTACGTGTCTTGGCAATTCACTTGAATTTAAACCATAGAGTAATGCACAAAGGCGACATACATGATTACATGTATTTGTTAAGAGTAAACCTAATTTACTTTCCCTCCAAAGATTTTTTACTTGCCACTATGGCACCCCATTCTAAATAAGGCCCTGATCCAGCAAAGCTCTTCTATTCACTGCTGCACTTCAAATCCTGATTGTAAGATAAGGAAATATTTGAACCATGTTACTTTACATGATTTGTATTCACATGTCACTGACTTAGAAGGCCCTGTAAGTATTCAGGGTAGGAAGCTTCTCTGAAGATGTACCTGTTAAATGCATCATATTTATTCAATAGATTCGCCATTCTAAATGAGTATTCAGTTGTACTGAAATAAAATCGAATATCAATAAAAAAACCAATATTTTCTAGCTTTGTGTTTATGTAATAAATTCATCAACTGCCACAGATTTTATAATTTTCTGCCTCTTTTCAAGGGAATTACTATCAAAATTAAGAAAAGGAAACCATTTATTTTATTATAATAGAAGAGGAACTCTACTTAGTTCAGTAACTACTATCCTATAAGGCCTCTTAATTTAAATTCAATCCTGAAGAAAAAGAAATTGGAGGGAAGAATACTTGGCTTTATCTTTTCATCCCTTTGTACTTCCATCCAAACTTTTAGAAGAAATATCATGCTCTCCTCTGATGAAAATGCAGTGAGTTCTATTTTATCCTTCCCCATCTTTTCTACAGTTCTCTACAGTTAAATTAATACTGTTATGAATGCAGTAAAACTGTTCTACCTCCCCTCTGCAACTTCAAAAAGGAAAAAAGGGATGACTTGGCAAAGCTCATTTGCACTCAGAAGCTGGGCTAAAATTTACCTTGGGACAGACAAAAACACAATGTGAGAATAACGCAAGTATTAGTACCATGGACAGTTGTACAGCACTGGGGTGTCCAAACAATGATAATCACAGATAAAGTTAAAAAAAAAAAAAAAAAAAAAGGATTTGTATCAAAATTTAAACAGGCAACTACTAACAGCATAGTTAGTGACAGTATTTCCTGAGCAGTGATGGGGAAACAACGGTTGCCATAGCTCCCACTGTATAATAACTATTAGGAAGTGTTGACAACAGACAACAGTATGAAGACCCGATAAACAGTGACTGTTGTCTGTAACAGGAAGCCATATTAACATCTCACGAGAGCATGGATATTTACTGCATAGTTAAGATACTTTTTGGCTAGAAAAAGGTAGAACCAGATAGGGAGAGCTATGCTACATTCATACTGTTGTAATAACGCAGCAAAGGTTTAGGTTTAAAACGTCTGGCTGCTGTCAGAGCTTTAAGCTTTTCATTGACTGCAGCAAGATTATTCATAATTCATCTGCTGGAATAAACGATGAATTGGCAACCAAATGCCCACTGTAACCAAGCCCTAGTTCAACCAACTCAGTACAGTTGTAGGCAGAACACTGATATTTCTGTATCAAGTTTTTTATCTATGCTGGAAAACTTTTCTTCCAGTATATTGCCATGTGCAAGCTTTGGTGAGAATCAATGGGAAATATCTGACGGGGAAACATCCAATTATCTATTGAACACATTAAATGTTATTCCCCTAAAAGAATAAATACAATGTGAGATCACCATATGAAATCTTGAGTGACAATCAAATCTGCTAAACATGGATTTCAAGGTATGTTCTAATTTTAATATCTGTATTTCACAAAAAGTATTAACCCTGTTTCACAGATAACAGAGAAATTCAGAAACTGTGTGTTTACTAAAGACATGCATAAAGCCCATGGCTGAATAGAAGTTGCACTAACTAATACTCCCCTCTAGGTATAATAAAGCATGTTTTTAAACTTTCTTACTGTAATTTCAAGAAATTGATTATTTTTAAAACAGCTTATTGCATCCACAAAGAAGAACGTGGCAAGTAAATTGTTAGTTTATTAGTGGATCAATTACCATTTTGTCTTCTGCATTTGTTAATAGAAATTTAGATGAAAATGATGCTAATATTTAGTGTAAGTAAATCTAATCACAACTATATAACATAATTATTCACATGGCCCAACATAAAAATTTAAAATTTAGAGGACAAAAAAACCAACCAAACAACAAAAACCATCTGTCACGAGTCTTGCAGTTTTAGATGATTAATAACAAGGCAGGTGCCAACTGGCTTTTTATGCTAAGTTAAGATGTTAAGCAATTTGTATTTTTTCATTCTATTTGTCACACAACTAAATTATTACTGAGAGATTCAAGTTTTGCTAAAAAAAATAAAGGATGTAAGAACTTGACCTCTTCTTTGCAGACATTAGCATAGTCTGCTCACTCCATTATTCTTTGAAATGTGATCAATAGGTCCTCAGCTCCCCGGCCTCATGACTCGTAACAGGCAACAGTTAGGATAGGCAAAACACAAAACATTGTAGAATCCAAACAGCTCAGAAATATAATGTATTAATTACTCTCTTCATTTCTCTCTTAAACAGAGTTATGGACAGAAAAAAAATGCATTTATGCGAATAAGAATACAGAGAGTTCTTATTTAGTATATTTCAGAATAACAAATGTGAAATAACACACATGAATATATGTAAAATGAATGGTAAAAATTCAAGAAGAGAAAAAACAGTTGAGTTGCTCATCTTCTGCCAAGAGAGGGTAGCTAACAATTGATTCCAATTTTCTCTCCATCACAATTATACCGTTTAATTTTTTTTAACACACTGAGTAACAAAGGCAAGTTAATTTGTTGCAATACAGTTAGAAATGAGCAATGACATTGATATATGAACACTCTGGAAGAAAAAAGCATAATATGAAAAATCAAATATTGGCAGAAATACTCAGAAGGTTTAATGATATTCATTTTTCCATGGACATCAAAATACCAAATAGAAACACCAAGGCTTTCTGTAGTTTTCAACTTACACTTCAAGCCTTTCTAACAATTGCTTTTGATACTATGCATATAATGCTGATTTAAGTTCTTATTCGGGTATGGAAAAAAGTTACCAGATAACAGAACAATGCATCAAGCAGTAACTGCTTCTGAAATGATTGCTTTAAAATTGCAGCTCTTACTCAAAGTTCAGTGGCCACATGCAGAAAGCTGCTCTCAGGGAAATATCCCTAGGAAAGCAAAATCATACGCTAGAAACAACACTGAACCACAATGGAAGGTATAGCATTGGAGATGTTTTGGCTTATATTCACAACCTAAGAGAACAGTCAGCATTGTGAGAACAAAACTCCTTTATTTCTTTCCAGGATTTGAAGGAAAGAAGCATGCAATTTTTCACTTCTAAGTTTAATACTAGTTTAAAATCTCTCTAATTATTATTTTCTATAATTATGTGAACATAATTAAAAGCAAATTTCAGGACTGAAAGTGGCATCATAGAGCATCATAATACATTCTATACATGCGTATCTGCAAAGGTAAATAATACAACTAATACAACCTCCTTTGAATCGGACTGTAACAGCTGGAAAGCTCCTAGAGGAAAAAAACTTATCAAATTATACAAATAAATAAGTATTTTAGGCAATAAGAAGATTACCCATTATTCTTTCTAAAGGTCAAGTCAAAAGGGCCTGGAATTAATGAATATTTGCTCCTTCAGAATCTGAAGTACATTGGTCACAACCCCCCTCTCTCCACATTTTACTTTTCTTACATTAATCACCAAATCAGACAGCAGTAGAGCTGTCAAAGTAGTTTTCAGAAACTGAAGAAAACAAAAGAAAGGCTTAATTTTGTTTTATTTTCTAAGAAAGAACTTTGAATAATGGAAAGTTAAAGCAAAAATTCATAAAACAAAAACAAAAACAAAACAAAAAAAAAGGAAAAGTCTTTCATAAAAGTCTGCCCCTAAGGCAAATATACCAGTTGAGCACTATATTTTTAAATGCTTCCCAACAGTTTGAACAATCCAGAAACCCTTTCTAATCCTGTGATGTATGGCTCTTCAATATCACAAAGACTGTCTGCTTTTAGCTGTGTAGGTTTTAGTTCTCATACTGACTGAAACTCATGTCAGCGGAAACTGTTTCTTATTTTTCTTAATTCTGCCAGGGAATGTAGCTCAACAAATCTTTGGATGAATCTGAAGACAAGGTAGAAAAATCAATTCTGAAATTTCACTGTTAACTTTTATATGTCTATATAGATACTACAGTTCAAGTGTAGACAGAATCCTCTGTTGTATTTAATACTTGATGATCTTCATGAGTTCTTTAATTCCTGAAACATAAAAATGGTTAGAGCATGGTAACTTGCATTGGTCATATACATGAATGTGAATTAAATGGGCACATGACCAACAAAAAATAAGCCTTTTTATAATCCACTAGATACATGTGGATGTTACCGTCCCTAAAACATTAACATTTTGTTTTCATAAAAAATTTCACCAGTCTTCTCCTGAGCAAAATGGAAGATCAGGTATAAGCTCTGTATCTTGGTCTGATGGTGCTGGTATATGGCTTATATCTCAGGGAGGTGGCAAGGCAGAGTAATCACTGGAATTCTCTGTATTCTGAACATCAGATGAGTATTCTGTTGTGGCTGCAGACACACCCAGAGCTGTGTAACTCAGAGTAGCTAGTCCTGGTGGATGTCACCCAGTCTGTGTTCAAAGTGGAAGAACTGATGAATGTTTACAGAAAGGTATTTTGCCTGAATATATTATGGTTATTAAAAGTGATTATCATTATTATGAAGATAGTTTTAATTATATTAACTATTATAATAGTTAATATAAACTATTTACTCATGTCTTAGAAAAAAATAAACTTTAGAAAACAAACACATCACAGTAATGTTTTAAGAAGTTTTCCATTTTTTAAGATCATGGAGCAGATACTCCACTACCGTGAACTATGTGACATCACTTGCTCCACTGCAAAATGACTGCAATGACACTCTTATGTCTGGCACCAATTCAAGCCCACTAAGCTCTGGCATAAGAAAATAGAGTAACAGAAAATTCAGCACGGTGTGGGTTACTGACGAGCCATGATTTCCTAGCAAAGCTCAAGCCTCTTAAATAAAAGGAAGAATCTGGTATCTCCTGAGGCCAATCCTATCTCTCAATTTAGTCAGTTCCAGTACAACACACTAAGTAAGCCACAGAGATAAGCATTAAATCTACTGCTTTAAACACTGCATTCTCATTCACAGATTTTCATTACATAAATCTGACATACAGCACTGAAAACTCTTCACATGCTTCAAACATTTCCTTACAAATCAACAATAATAACAAAACTCAAGCTTGATCTTAAAGCTTTCATTTTGAAACTTCAGTGAGGAATTGAGTTTTAATCTCATCCAAATTGAATTAAGCGCCTTAAATTAGCAATACAAATTCAGTATTCCTGAGCTCTCATGAATCTAAGTGACAGGTGAAGAAAGACCTCCAGCTCAGACACAGAGTACTTGATCAAGACAGAAGTGAACACAGCTCACTCATATTTAAAACATTCTTTCATATATTTTTAATAAAACTGATACAAATTCAAACCAACTTCATAAATCAAACATTATTCAATGCATGAGCCTTCAAGGTTTCCCCTGTTATGGCTGTGAGCATGCCTGTCTCTGAGACAAGGGTTTTGCACTTGAATGCTTGAGGTTTTATGAAAGGTTTATTGGATTTCATAGTCCCTTAAGGGGAAACCCTTTAAATGTCTTTGCAATTATAAGTCTAATAACAATTTCAGCTCTTGGACAGAGCCTTGACTTGACAAAGATAAGGAACTGGAAGTTGCTCAGTCAATACAAAGCTATTAATCTCTGTCACCCTGCTGTCATTGTGGCTCAGGGAAACAATGTAGTTTCTTGACCTACGTGAAGTCATGTAGTGATTTTATTCAGGATGTCAGCATTCATCAGTACAGATTTTGTCACACCCCGACTCACTTGAAGAGCTCCCAGTTCTTTATCTTGACTGCGTTGACACCCTTCAGATACCAGTAGTTTGTTTCAGTCTCTGCTTATTATTATTATTTAGCACTTACTCATGTGTAAAAGCCTCTAAGAACAAAGTTTTAAGCTGGTGTATAGGCAGTTTCGTCACTGCCTCCTGCGTCCTCATAGAAGGACAGTTTTAGGTTGCCAAATGCTCTATATGCTTTCGTATTCAAATGAAGGTTAATTTTGTTCATCTTAGGTAAAATTAGATTATTATTTTTCCTTAGTGTGCTTTTTAATGTTATCCTTTTTCTGATCTTGAGACAGTGTGAGAAAGTTCAAATTCTACAGCGGTTATCCAGCCAATATTCATGAGCTATAAATGCACAACTATGATGAATTTGGTTTAAATCAGCCAATTTAGCTTTCTTTATTTGTTAGCCAACCCATGCTACGTAGAAGCTAAAATAGATTATTTAACAAACTTATTTTGAAGTCTTACTGATTAGCAAAAGGATCTCTATTTTCTTCTTCAGAAAACTTAGGAGCAGGCTACATTTCACAGCTTAATAGAGATATGCCAGAAATGTGCTTACATAAATATTAAGACTTCATAAAAAAAGCAAAACCATGTAAAACAAGTAATATAAACAGTTCTTATAGAATGATAATTGCACTCAAATCTTTAATAAATATTTGCTAAAGGAATTACTGAATAATAAAAATGTGTAGCATAGCAAAAGCTGATTTAATTATGAGTAGAAAAATGTCTGAATAATGATTAGATGGGTTGTACTGACTGTCAAACAACCATTTGTGATGTTATACT
The DNA here is from genome assembly GCF_002078875.1 of Numida meleagris. Lineage (NCBI taxonomy): Eukaryota > Metazoa > Chordata > Aves > Galliformes > Numididae > Numida > Numida meleagris. The sequence goes on from NC_034418.1 coordinate 6,734,417, forward strand.
AAACAACGTATATGGCAAAACCTAGAAAACATGAGTAATCTCCATATCAGAATAATGGAAAAGTATCTATTGTATCTTTATACAACAGTAAACATATAGCAACATCATCAGCTTCGGCAGAACAATATGAGAATGCTCTACATGAAAAAATACAAAATGTTCAAAGTGAAATTATATTCTACCAGATCTGCAATGTTGACCATTTTATATCGTATCATGAATGTGAATGATACTGTAAAATTGTGGGTGGTTTTTTGTTTTGTTTTTCAGTGGGCAGTTTGAGTGCTAAGATCTACAAAAGAAAGCTTACTTGGTCTTGATATAATCTGCTATGTAAAATAATGCTTAGGTCAGGTAAAAAGCATCGGCAATAAACTATTAAATGCCTATTCAATAAAAAAATGAATATACATCTGTGTATTCCCACAAGAATATTTTGTATAGATGGCTATGAAGTACCAGTTAGACACTGAGCAATCTATTGTATTTCTTGAAGATGTTGTTCTGTTTTTAAAGAAGTCTCTTCTTCCTCACTCCTCTACTTGTCTATTTCTGATATTCCCCTTTCTGTCCTAATATCCTTGTATTCTTACTCAGCTCTGCCCTTGCATCTGGCCTCTACTCTCCATCTGTTTTGCTGAACAGGTTGCAGAGCAAGTTATATAATAACTTTCAAATCCTCCTGCTGAAATTGGCTGCCACCAGCCTGCTGATCTTATGCTTGCTGAGTCAACCTGCTCTTCTAGGTGTAGTCCTTCCAGTATACAAGACTGACAGAAGGCAGTGCTGGCTCAGCAAAGTCAACATGAATAAAGGTGAGAGCAGGCAGCTGTAAAAATAAGCCAAGAATTATTTTCAAAAGAAGTCTGGGGCTCTGTGGGCTTTGAAGTAAGAAAATTTTAAAGTTTTTTTTTTTTCATAATGTAGACACAATTGGTTGTCATTTCTGCATTTCCATTACTTTCTCTTTTTATACTGAAAAATTCTAAAAACCAGCTCACTCAGAAGACATTCATTGAGTGTTCTTGTTACTACAGAATTGAAGTGAATGAAGAAACTGGATTAATGTCTCATTTGTCGTCTTTTAGATTTAATCTTGTCAAGGCAGAAATCTATGCTTACTGAAGTCTATAAAGCTGTTTCCAATAATGTAGGATTAGAACCCAAAGGTATAGCTGGAATTGTTATTTATCTCCATTCTTCCACACTGATGTATTCTATATCAAATCAATTGCCACTGTCTTTTAGTTAATTTTCTTCCTCAACTATCATTCTCCCTCCTTTCAGTCTTTCTGCCATTTGTATTTTTTTTCTCTTCAGTTCCATTCATTACTTTTTCTGGAGTTACAGCAATTACTAAGAAATACCACAACTTATACTCATGACACGCATTACATAGTGTGTATTTGCTTCAATTTTTTCATAACTCCTTAAGCCAAAGGCCTTCTCAGTATTTTCTTTTTATAGATATTTTGTCTGTGTGTATGTGTATATAGGTGTATTGATGCATGCACACGTGCAGCACCTGTCATAATCAGCCCTGAGATAATATACAATACAAACAAAAGCAACAACAATAATAATAAAGAAGCTATTAGCAATTATAGAACCAATTGTTGGTTCATATTTAATATTCATGTTGTCTCACACTATTTAATTACTACTTTCCTTTCAAGCTCACCCAGTATTTTTCATGCTTCTGGACCAGTGCCAGCTCTATGTTGCAATTTGAGAAAATTTACCGCAAAATGTACTCTCTTTCTCATGCACTGATACACTGTGCACAGCTGTCATCATCTTTTAACCTCTTTCAATGCAAATTAGATGGGATTGGCAGGAGAGCACAAAGAGATTTCAGGCAGTAACTGTTTAGGATAAACTGAGTGATCCCCTTAAGTTGGGATTTTCTTCTTTCTTTCAGTGCCTTCATTCTTGCGTTCTACATGGTAGTTTCTTTCCAATCCTTCATGATATTATATTCTTGGATATGTTCAAGGCCTCTTACTAACAATGAAACCTAAGTTATTTTATTCTTTGTTCATTCTGTTCATCAGTACTCATCTATCTTCCATTTCATATGGCTGAAGCAGATCTTCCCACAACCTCTAGGTGTGCTGGGAAAGTCACAGATAATATCACATGCAATCCATCTGGAAGGCGCTATGAATTTATAGCTACTTATCCTGTTAGAAGACACTTAAGTTTCTGGTAAGGACATGACTCAGCGTGTGATCTGGAGGTGCCTTTTACAAACTAAATGGCCCATTTTCTGGCAGCCAGATGTTGCACCAAATATCTCCATATAACTTGCTCCTCCTCTTTCTCATCACTACTGTAACAATGAAGGAGATCATATAATATCATAAATACAAATGCTTTTACTTTATTACCCATAGATCCAAAGCTTCTTCCTGTGGTTTCACAGCAGTTTTCAGTCCCATTTATTCTTAAAATATCACTTGCAAGTATTTGTCTCATTAAACAAGAGGTTTAAATTTGAAATAACAATACCTCAAGTTTAATATATGATAGTTCCCAAACTCATATACTCATTTTTCCACTGCTTTTATCTTAAGGACAAGGTCTTCACCCTTCTGCTTTAGTTTTATCTTTCTAGGTGATAATTTTTGTAATGACTGCATTATTAGTGCTCAAGAAATACTTTTAGTGTGAACAGCTGAAATACTACCTCTAAAGTCTATGTGCTATCAGAACTTATGTTTGGGTGTGACACTCTAAAAAACTCCATACTAAGCAGCTATTTAACTAGAACAGGTCTTTTTGATAATGTATACAATAATAATACAAGAAACAGCTCAGAAGCTCTTCAGATACTTGTATGTACAGAATCAAAGATTCATCTTGGTTGGAAAAGACCTTCCAGATCATCAAGCCCAACCATCAACTTGAATTACTAAGTCCCATCATTAAACCATGTCCTTTAGTGCCACATCCACACATCTCTTTTCCTCAAGGGATAGAAACAACACCACTTCCCTGGGCAGCCCGTTCCAATGCTTGAAGAAATTCTATTACCCGAACTAAACCTCCCCCTGGCAAAACTTGAGACTGTTTCCTCACTTCAAGATACAATTTGCTTGTATTGGCACAAGAAAACTCTTTGTATAAAGGAGTGCTTAATCTCTCATTCTCTCAGGCTAGATCATTTAAAAAAAAAAAAATCAGTAAAAAAAGCTTTAAAATCATAGTCTTGGTAAAACCACCATATCTGATCATTTCAGTTTGATTGTATGTTAATGACCATGTTTCACTTTATAACTTTTTCATGTAGAAATTATGTCATAAATGAGAGATTGCACTGAAAACCCGTTCCCCTTGCATTGAACAAAACAACAGAGGCATATCCGGAGATGCTTCCTGAGCTGCAGAAGCTATAAATCAATGGAGTTGCACTGTGTGGAACAATATATCTCTTTCAAATTGCTTCCAGAAAAAAATTGCTCCATCTGCTTGCTTCTTGGTAATAAATTAAGCCGACAAGAATAAAACGGATTTTAAAATAATTGAGAATGTATTATAAAGAAAAAAAAATTAAGTCAAAGTATTTCTATATTGTTTTGACATCATCATTACAAATGAACATTTCCAGTAGTGTTTTCTTTTGTTTGAGCACTCTGACACAACACTACTTCCCATTACATTTTAAACATTTTTTATGAAGAGTAAACTCAGTTATTCCTGATTCCTGATCACAATATTAGTTCAGAGCAGACCAAAAACTAATCTCAGGTCAGTAGATTCCCAGACCAATGCCTTAAATAAGTCTCTTGTTCTACATCTTAGTAAAATCATAAATGCAAAATGAACAACATCTGCTGATTTGGACAGATTTTCCAATATTAAGAGAAAGCTAAACAGAAATGTCAAATGTCAACTAAGTGATTGTCTTTTTTTTGTTTGTTTGTTTCTGGTTGGCTAGAATCAAAAACTTTTGGCTTAGAGGTCATGATGACTATCATGCTAGATGGTCTACAAAACCACACATTGCGCATTATCCCTCTCTCCAGTACAAACTGCAGTAGCAGAAGGGAAAGTAATGAACGTGTGTTTTTTCCACACTTCATGCGCTTTTTATTTATTTTAAATGTACGTGATCATCAGGGTCAGAGCTAGAGATCTGTCCTGACAGAACAGACTGAAGACCACTTTCTTGTTTCCTTCAGATCAATATATGTCTTTAGAACAATCTTAGTATGATAAATCTCGATGGGATATAAATCTTAACATAAAATCACATCTCTTTTTTCTAATTATAGCTACTGGTGAGTGCTTTAAACGAAATTGTCAGCCCTTAAAAATGCCCTGAATTTGCAGAGTCAGAACATTCTTGCTCTCCAAAGCAAGTTATTTATACTTCTTGTAGCTTACTTCATTCAAGTCTTTGTAGCCAATGGAAAATTAACTATCAGCCTAATCCAAACCCCATATTTTCCAATCAGTACTTAATAAAAGCTGATGAAATTCTATTAGATGTTGCTATTACAAAGAGGTATTTACACTGTAGAAAAAAATGCCTCAAGGGAAGCAGTAACTGTGCAAGGTATGGCTGCAGCAGGAGCAAGTGGAATTCTACTGTGTTTAAGTTTGACATTCTTGATTTTCATACGTCTCATGAAAGAGGAGCGTATTTGGGTTTTGGTTAATTTATTCATAAATTATGCTATGTTACAACACAGATTTGATCTCGTTCAGGGATAAAACATTCTAGAGTGAAAAATTATTATGCATTAACCACCCCTATATAGCTGCTGAAAGCATTTGCTTTTCATCTTATGTCTCATTATTCACCTTACTGCAAATCTGTGGGTGTAATAACCATAAAATGATCCTAATGTCCTATTGTATATTATTACTGGAATGTAGCACTGCTGCTTAGATTCAGCTTACTTCTTGACCACTGAGGGTCTGCAAGTTTTTGCTATGAGCAGCAATGCATTTTTACATGGGAAATTTCAACACTTGTGAGTTCTGTATCACTGAATTAAAAACAAGGTCTTACAAATTAGTAAGGGTGGCCAGGCTTGAAAATAGAGTCCCTTCCTTCAAACAAAGTTATCTACAGAAAACCCCTATACCAGAAACACAAAATATGTAATTAAAGTTCGGAACAGAAAAATAGCATGCCCTGATTATACACGGTCAATGAAAAACAAGAAAAGCTTTTGAAATCTTTCAAGCAGACAAGACAGTGATACTCCCTAAAAAGACTGAGGAGAAGGTTACATTATATTACCTCAAAATATGAAATTAGAGAGTTCAAAAATGTATCCTAACTTTGGCAGTGGACTACAGAGCTTGGAGTCATTTTAACTACTCTAAAGGCAGGTGGATACCTCACATTCATCTCTGAAAATTTTTGTGTTTGTTTTTAACCCCTAGAGCTTACACACTGTATGAAAAAATCCAGTCAGGAAGTACGATGGATTCATCTCCCTTCTTGTCTACCTGATCTCTTCACTATTGCCTTTGACCTCTGCAGAAACTGGATTTGATTTTAAGTTGGACACCTATTGTATCTTCATACAGACTCTTTGCTGCACCTATTCTGAAGTCAGATATTTATACAAAGAAATGCTACAGTTCTAAGAAGACCAATAAATTAGCTTACATGAAACACAAAACCATGATTTAAGTCTATGTTTTGAGAGATAAGAAAAGGAAGAATAAGAAGATCCATATTATAAATATTAAAACCAGCCATAGTATCCCAAAAAATCCCCAAAATATCTTTTTGTCTTTAACTCACAGAATTCAACAAAAGATTTTGTTTGAATCAAGAGCAAAGCATTCACCAGTAAACCTATTCCCACCTCCAGAAGCAAAACTTATCAGTACGATGATAGCCTGCATACATTTTACTGTTATTCAGAAGTTACAAAAGATATCTGAAATTAGTCTAGATTGACTGGAACTATGCAACTATACTTACAGCAGGTGTACATCAGGCTGTGTTTTACAATTACAAAAAAAAAGTCGTAACGAAGCACTCAGGTTTGCTTCACAAACACCACACACACAAGCCAGGAAATGATGGCATGAAGCCACTGCGTGCTTGATTCCAAGAAGCATGCAATTCTAAAAAGCACACACGTTAATACAAATTCTGCCAGAAACTAACTAATCTCTCAGAGTGACATGTTCCCCTTGAACAAATAGATCTGTTCTACAAGCCAGCTTAAGTCCTTGCTTCAAGGAGTTTGTAATGTCACAGCACTTGTGGCCTCCTCCGGTGCATTTTTTCCTAGGGTTAGCTTACAAACTGTGAGTGAGGTAAAGTCAAGATAAGAGTAGGAAGAAGAGGTAAAAGTTTAACAGAACATCACTGCAAATGCTGAATGAGAACAAAGGTATGGTAGCCACTGCAAATAGTCTTCAAGAAAAAAGAAATCCAGCAGAAAAGCAAGATTTTAGCAGAAAAGAATTGCTTTGCTGTTAATGGAAAAGATTTCAACTGAAAACAATTCTCCTTAATGGATACAGAAAACTAACTCTGAATTATTTTATGATTTCTCAGTTGCTTGCAGACATATTTTCAGTTATTAGAACAATTAGCCAATTCTATTTAATTTTTTGCAAGAACTCACACGCATTGTGCTCAATCTATTTAAGATATTCATATTTAAGAAATGTAGCATAAATATACAATCTTTCAAAAATGCCAGTCAATAATGAAAAGTCAAAGTGCCAGCGAAGAATTTCAGCCAGAGGCGCTTACAAGGATACCAGTAAAAAAAAAAAAAAAAAAAAAAAAAAGTAAAAAAAAAAAAAAAACCCCCACAACCCTACACAGAGAAATCAAAGAACTAGCACTGTAAAAATTTCCTGCTGACAGGCTGAATCTGTTTAGAGAAAAAACAATGCTTTCCCATATATATTATTGAATCTGTTATGAAAGTTCCAATAATTCCAGTCTCTGGAATCTTTACAAACACTGAATTATACTGTATTTCTGAGAGGAAAAAAGCCTCCACATGTGTTTCCCTCTACTTTAACTTTTAAGACACTTATTTTAAATAGCTGAATATAACTGATTCACAAAAAAGGTATTTTATTGTAGTAATTCTCACATTTGCTCTTCTGACAACATACATGAGTCTTTCACTGAAGATTGTAATTGGAGTAATAGAAATAATAGGTATGAGAATGATGAATAGTATAAGCAGCAAAGAGATTGCCAAGGAAACTAAGAACAGGTTTTAAACGGGGTAATGTTTGTAATGTTAGTAAACAGGATCTGACTAGCTCTAATTCAGATAGCTCAGCTGAGGCCACAGCTTTGAGTAAAAAAGACAGAGTCACTGGAAGATGGAAACAGCCCAGACTGAATCTCACATTTGAAAAGCTGACTCATACCAGTATCATAATGAGCTAGATTAAGCGTAGCTTGGTTATGTTTAGTCACACATTTCAATTAGCTGAAAGGATGCCAGTGAATGTTAGTGTAGTTATTGCTAATCATAATGCCATAAGTAAATGTAGCTGCCACAGAGTTTTCCTAAAGATTCCTAAAGCAGACCAAAATCTAGGTATGGATTGAGCATCAATACCTGGCTAATAAAAAAATTAGGGAAATAACATTCTCAAAGATGTGAGGATCTCCAACTCTGAAATAGACGTTCCCTTCTCTTTTTCTTAATTTGTAAAACAATTTGACTATCTGAAGTGCTCAAAATGTTTTAAAACTTTAGGAGGACAATATTTCTCACAGGAAAACCTGCTTAATGTCACACCAGCAGATAACTCAGTTTACCCCCAGCAAAGTCAGTGGGGGCAAAGTTATAAGCCTCATGTCTGTGGAATGCTTCTAAGAAAGCAAGTGCTAGCTAATTAATATCATTGTATCACCTCACTGCTTTACTGTTTGTACAATCAATCTTGAAGAGGCTAGATAGAATGAGTGATTGGAACAATCACAAAAATTAAACAGAAAACACTAAAAAAATACTCAAATATGACTTCCTTTTTCCTATAACTCACTAAAGTTACACTAATCTTGCAGAACAGCTTTAAAGACTTTCTCTGGCCTTAAACTTAGGCTATTCGAGTAGCTGACCATCTAGTTAATTCTAGGAACAATTTGACCTTCCATTTGGGTTTTGATGTGGATACTACACAAGCTGATGCCAGGCACAGTCAAAGTACCATCAGTGCTAAGGAGCTCTGTTCATTATAGCTGTGTGCTAGTAAGCTATAATTTAAAGGGTCAAAAGCCTTCTGTTATTTTCTTGTGGGGTTTTTCTCTTTTGATGACTCCACTAACAGACCTTGTTCTATTTATTCATTGAAATTTATGTTTATGTTCTATGGGGGATGCTCATCTATCTGCCAACCTGTGTCAGCAGAATTATAAACCTGTCAGCGACACGGTATTTTAGTAGTGACCTATGTTGGCTGTAAAAACAAATGCAAATGTTCAAACAATTACTTATACACAATGAAAACAGTACTTTCTAACAAATAATAAAGTCAAATAAATTAGTGACACTAGTCATCCTTAAAATAATGAATGTATATCATTTACTTTGAATCATGTAGATGTTTTTGAAAGGCTTTATTTCATCTACTACCTTAAGAAAATTGCAGGTAATTTTACATCTGTCTAGAATGCGGTTAAAGATGCAGCGACTAAATAACCCTTAGAAATGTTTTGCAAGGCCCTGCTGAATTTGAATCATTAGAAGTGACCAAGTTCCAGTATTCAAAAAATCATCTCTTCTGGGCCATAGACGCTACTAAATGGGAAAATGCCATCTCAACATGTAGGTAGGTATTAGCATATTCAGCTACACATGGTTGAAATAAAAGCAGCATATTTGACATATAGCATTATTTCATTGTTTTTTTCTTTGCTTTTCATCTTCACATGTGAAGCCCATATTCTTCATAGAACTAATTCAACTCAGTAACAATGCGATACTGGAGGAAAAGGGAACCATGGATTCCATACATGGCCACAGCAAAGGTTAACTCAGGGACTACTTACAATTTGTTAAACCTTTACAATCCACATTGCTCCTCTTATCATTAAATATAGAGTAGAAGAGAATGCAGGAGGTTATCTGGTGTGTGCTCCTGTGTCAAGGTTTTATAGAAGTATACTTTTTGCTGAGTGTGATGGGAGGGAAAGGGAGAGCACCAATTACTACCAAAGTCTTTAAATATAAAATTAATCACAGCATATTAAAACTATAAAACAGCTCTTGTACTGTGCGCTCATTTTACCGATAAGCTAAATTAGCTTAACCATTGTAAATTAGCTCCATTTCAAGAGTTACAAATACAAACAAATCCAGTCCTTCTCTGTATATACTAGGATTATGAAGGACTTGGTTCACAATAGCCAGACTAATTATATTTAAACACTTAAGACATTCTTTCATATGAGTTCTAGCCTACATTAAAGAACTAAAAAGAAATTTAAAAATTAAGTGTAGAAAGTCATATCTCTCGATCTACCAAATATTTAAAAGGAAAAGTTTAGATCATAATTTTTTTCCACTTAATAGACTTCATATTTTCCTAGGTTTAAATATTGTGTAACTGCAGAATCAGAAAGTTTCTCGAGTTTAAAGTTTCCTAGTGAATTGTTTTTCCCACTAAAAGGAAATATCTCTTGAACCATATAATTTGATGTTTCCTGTGAGAGGGAGGATGCTATTGTTAACCCAGTTATCTCCTGGCTTTAAGATCTTATTTTAAAAGAGCTTTTTTAAAGCTATGAGCTGTGGTATTTATTTTAGAGAAACTTAAAAAACAAATAAAGCCTTTCCAATAAATGTTATTTTTATTGTCAACTAGTAGCTTCAGAAATGTACTTTGTTTCATTTAACCATGAATAAACAAGTTTGGGTTTTTTTCTGATAGAACTTCGACTGAGTCTATCCAGGACTCATTAATTTCAGATACTCTAACAGTAATGAAAGCAACACAAACACTGGAGTAGAAACTAGAGAAGTAGGTCTACCATCACACTACTTCATCTATGATCCTATGATAGACAGCGATTATTCTTGCAATCTCCTTGAATCCTATTTATCCCAGTGGTCATGGAAGTTTAATTATAGTTTCAGACATCCCCGTAAGAGGGAGAGAATATCAGAAGAGTAAGAGAATTACTGCATTCACACATAAAAATGTTCTATTAGTGTACCCTTATTCTTAGGTTTAGATATATATGCTTCGAAGAAAGTTCTGTTATATCTACACAGTTACAAACAGATTAGCAAAATAAGTAAGCAACCTGGCGGCCAAAGTCTCTAAGAATTTTGATCATAGGTGTTACAATGTAAACAGCGCCGGTGAGTTTATATCAAAGTCTGGTCCTGATACTTGTGTCCTAATGGGAATTAAGATCTTTTAAAATTCTGTCTCTAATTATAAATGCTTGAAGATTCGCATTTGGACTCTTTATTTTTTTTTACTTAAAATAAATCCTTTCCAGTGTTGCTGAGCATCTATCCTGTTCAAGGTCCCACGAACAGTGGAAACTCAGCACGTATGAGTAACAGGCCCATACCCATTTCTAGAAATTCTGGTGATTCATTACTGGAAAATGATCAAGGCTATTATATTCCTTGTTAACACGCTTCAGCAAAGTAGCTTCAAACTGATACTGTTTCCTGTGACCCTTTCAGCAGTTTCAGCAGTTAAATGTTTTGTTTAGGTTTTTGTTGGTGGGTTTTTTTTTTTCCCCAAGTTGCTCACATGCCAAATGAACTTTGCATACTCATTAGAAAAATATTCTAAATGACATAACATGCTCCAGAAAAGCTTTTGACAAGACAGACAGCCAAAGGACTGATAGGTGATTGTTGCCATTTCTGAGTGATGCAGCTGCCAAAACTCATGGGCTTCAGGATGTTTGACCTTGCACAGACAGTGATCTGTCTTCATGAAAACTCACTGTCACATGTACATGCCTCAGTTTTACAGAGGAGGAATAGAAAAAAAAAACAAAAAAAACCCAGAACCTTGGACATCCCTAAAGAGAAAAAATGCATAAAGCTTTCAGGGCCTCACCAGCAGCCAAATTTAACTCTGAATCTCCCAAGTGGATGTATTCCAATACAAACAGGTTTTCCACAAACCATAGCATTGACTTTTATTTCATGGCCATCAAAACCGCAAATGAAAATTTCTCTGTCCTACCAGAGCTAAAATGCTTCTAAGTCTTCATTAGCACATAACCGTTTTTTGTCCGCAAGGACAAAAAAAGTTTCCAAGGCATGAATGGTTTGAAAAGACAAGAAAGCATTCAACATGACAAAAAAAAAGTGCAAACACAGCACCATTTAATATCAGTTTTCTGTGATGATCAGATTTGTCCATTTTCCTATCACCTTTACAGAAAATATAAGTAGCCATCATGAGCGAGTAGGGCTAAGGAAAATAATGTTATAATTGCTTTGCCTCCAGAATGTTGCAGAAGCTGGTTTTGCATAACGTGTATGCTAACAGTTCAAGCAGGTGAATCTGTTAACAATTATATTAAACAACATGAAGGAAGGATGCGTTCGTTGTTGATTTGCTATGTTCATCTGGCATCCTTTTAGAGTGACAAGAATGGCATATCGTTGAGTGACAGAATTCAGGGTGAATTTGAAGGAATGCAGGGAGAATCAATATTGCTCTGTACAGAAAGAGAAGAATGTATTCATCACCAGACTAATTTTCTAACCTGTGAGAGCAAACTGCAAGCATCATCCATTTAATCACAAGAAAATTATGTCAATGCTTTAAAGACAGAGTTTTCATACCATCAAAATTAGGCACATCAAAAAACTTAAACCTTCAGAAACAAGAAAGAATTGCTTTTACTGAAGAAAAAAAAAAAAAAAGGAGAACGTATGAAAGAAGCAGCTTCACACCTGTTAGAATTCAATATTTTTCACAGATCATTGGTTTAGTCCTTTCTACCATCTCTGACACCAGAGCAGTGTGCTGCCTGTGATGGGCCTGGTCACTGAATGGCATTGCTGTCAGCCTTGCAGGTACACACCATAGAGAGTTTTATGACTGTTTAGCTGTGAACAGAGAGACTATAAAGGGAAGCTGTACTGGGTCTAGGCCTCATATGGCTACAGTATTTTTGGTTAAGCAGAAGTCCATGCTGAGCCACAGTCTGAATTTTCAGAGTTGCAAGCATTTCTAGAGCAAATTTTAAATCCTCTTTCCACTGGCATTCAGCAATATTGTTTACAGCACAGCATCATAAACACTTAAAGCTGGCATAAACTGCAGGTATTCCTAAAAGGACTGGTACAGACAGTTTGATCCTGACCATTGTCACTGGAATCAATCCTCTCATACCAAGGGAATTATTAGTAAAGACCGGGGCTCTGCTTTTTATTTTATTTTATTTTTTAAAGGAGTAGTAACAGCTTACACAGGCTTTCATGAATTGTGCAACAACCATATTAGCCATGTCATCGCTGAGAAAATTTGAACTCGAAAGAGTTCAAAGCATAACTCAGATGATCAGGAACACAACTGTAAATTTACCCAAATCTAATAATCACTCCAACTGCAACCTTGGCAGAAAGCTGCCCACGTTCTCACAAATAATCCCATGGGAACCTTTAATGGACTCAAAATATTCAAATATCTTATTTGGTCTCATTTGAAAAAAAAAAAAAGATGACACTGTCATAGCAGAGAACCATCTAACAACCGGGTTATTAGCTCAGTGACACAAGAGGAATAGTGCCATCTACTGAATTAACCGAGCTCTTTAAAACACAGCTCAACAAAAACATCAATTATCAGTTGATTGTTGTACATAGCAAATTGTTGTCCAGTTAATTTAATAGTAAAATGCTATAGTAAAGACACTTCAAGTCACATATCACCAGCTGTTTTTCCTTTGCCATCAGTGAATCTCTGAAGCTTATTCACAAAAGAAATAAGGTTATTCCTTTCAAATGTTTGCAGTGTTACTGTAGATAATTTCATGTAGGCACAGAATACTTACAACAATCTTAAGTGGAACTGTTGGCCATTAACAATTGAAAGAAGTTATAAGCCTTTTCATGTTACCATGAAAACAACTGGACAAATAGGAAAAAAAATACACTTACTGTTGTTTTTTGTTTTGTTTTTTAACAAATATCCAAGGAAATCTGGAAATTCAGCATTTGACATTAAGAGAAATGTGATGAAATAGACTTTCAAGGATTCAAATCATCAAAGAGAATGGAGCAGGGTGTCCTGCTCAGTGAATAGTTACTGTTTAGTATCATTGAGATGACACATGGATAAAGGGGAACTATAAGATATTATGGAATTTGAAAACTGAAAGAATATTGACAGAACAAGTGATACTTATGCATATAAATGAAGTCTCTACAAATGCTTTATCATCAGTTGTGCCAGGAGGGAATTCAAGGAATTTGCTGCCACAAAAATTGCCAAATGACTAAGGAAATGTGCACATTACTGAATCTTTCACTTGGTTAAGCAGCTAAAACGATCAGAGGCTATTCTATGGTTAGTCACTGAAAATAAAACAATGAAGCAAGTATTTTCTAAATTCATACACAACTAAGGAATGCCAAATAATCATAAAATTAGGTTCAGAGATACCTTCAGGTATTTTAGATTTGGTAGTAGAGAATTCAAATAAATACACTGTTCTAAATTATGAACACTGAAAGAAACATCTCAAGAAACATTACTTTAGAAGACAAAAATTCACAGATAATTGTTTTAGAAAAATCAGAGATCAAAGAAAATATGTAATTTAGAAATGTATAAGTGTTTCTGTTCTGCCAATCGTACTACACACAGCTGTTATCCTATAGTTCTCAGACACTTTCCCCATTAGGAGTTCTGACTGTAAGAAGTGAAATTCAAACTTTGTGAACTGCTAGCTAACAATAAAACAGGTACAACCTTTACTATTAGAAGCAATGCTATAAAGTCTTTCTAAACAGTAATACTATGTATTGTAATTAGTGAAACTTTTTCCAGATTAGATTTTTCCATTTATATATAGCATAACTTCAGCAGTTTAGGCAGTAAGCTGATTTTAGAATGGTAAATGCTAAAATTATATTGAATATTTAATAAGTTTAGGAATCTACCATGTAATTGTTAAATTGCTTTGTGCAGACATTTTGGCAAGTCTACATAGGTTTCAACGAACTTTTGCAGGAAATGAAAATACCAAGGTATTCATTCTTTTCAGAAAACATTCTCATCTTTAAAAACTCTGTAGACTTTCAAGTTATCTTGTTAAGCAACAGAAACCCTATGGTATATGCAATCATCCCGGTCACACAGCAAGAGTAGCCAGCTGAGAACATAGCTTCATCCCACACTCACTGAAGTCAACGGAAAAAATATCTACACAATTTTATAACTGAAATATATAGGAACATTTCCAATTGTTTCAATGGGCATCAAGTCCATCTCATCACCAGAAGCAAATGCTATAGTCCGTGAGTAATATATGAGCTATCCTTAGGCTGCAATGTATTTGCATAAACTTTTGGTTGAATTACTGAAAGAAAAAAAAAATCAAAATTGAAATCTATTCACAGTTAAATGGCAAGCTGGAAAAGAGATTTAGTGAGTTAAATTATTCATCAAGCTCCAGTGAAAGCATATTTCAGAGATTCATGTTCCCAAGTGAACTCATGCTCTGCCACAGCCTAGCTAAATTTAGCATGAATAAGCTTCTCTGGACAAACAACAGCCAAATAAAACAGGTGTCCTAATACATGCACCCAACACCTGTTATTTTGCAGAGAAACACAACCACACACAAAGTTCTTATTTGATTTATTAAGATTCTCAGTATGTGCAAAGCTTTTCTGTACTGGACACCCAAACAGGGCCTTGCACCAAAATGCATTTCTGATACTGCCCTGAACACAAGATTCAAAACAATTTTCTTTTTTGTCCCTCCCTACACCTGACTGGTTTATAAGCTTCAAAATATCAGTTGGTTATGTATACTAGAATTGCTGTGAAATATTTTTCTTTCTTTTATATACTTTCTAAGATAAGGTGACCAAAATATAAATTCACATTAAGTCATGAATTTGCCACTATGTCATTGCACTATGTCATGGCATTTGCAATTACTTCCATGCCTTTAAATTTATTTTTTTATAATTTCTGCAGCGTGGTTCTATAAAAATAGAAATTGTATTTCATTGAGTATTTCATCAAGTTGGAACTTGATGATCCTTGGGGTCCCTTCCAAGCCAAGCCAGTCTATGGTTTATATCTAGATTTTTCTCTAACACATTACTTTGTCATCCCATTGGCTTTCGTTAATGCTTCCTCTGTTAAAAGCCCTTCAAAGTATATGCTGGACAACTCTCTCGAAGTTGCTGGTTCCTCTGTATTTTAGCACTCCACCTGCACTTTCCAGAAGCAAAAAGGAATAACTCATCTCTTGGAAAGGGTTCCTGCACAAACACTCAGTGAGCACACCAAAGCAGTCATGCCAGCTTGCACAATCTCTTCACTACCAGTGTCTGAGAGGACACGTAAATGTACACGGAGAAACCATGCCATAGGAAATACAATGGAGAAGCAGAGTTCAGCTCTACATATCTGTTTGGAGCCTGACAGAGAGCTCAGATGTCAGGGGAGCTCCGACAGGAGTTGGGTGCTGACAGACGGGGTAGACTGGAACAGAGACCTGAGTATAAGGAATACTGAATGGCGTAGAAACAGGATACTAGGAAGTGAACTGAAAGTAATACTGCTTGAAGAACAGTAAAAATCAGAAACAAATGCTGACACTAATAAGCTGAGTGACTGGCAGTTTGACCAAACATTGTTAGAAGAGTGATGTGCAATTCACTCACATTTGCCAGGATAAATGTTAATTTTATGTTAAAGAATTTCCAGTCTTATTGTAGATGAAGTAAAAGACAAATGACTAAAACATAAGCATGTAAATGTGGATAAAAATATAGATTCTCTAGAATGCATTAAAGCTGCTAATAACAGTCTTAAATGAAAATTGAGTCTTTGCTGAATTCTGTTGCTTATGAAAATTTGTAGATTTCCACAAGAAAAATAATAATAATAATAATGAGTGGAAATATACTCACTCCAAAATGACTAGAGACTAAGATAAGCCACTTCTATCCAATAGAAAGAGACATAAAATAATGGAAAGAATTGAAAACCAGTAAGATAGCATGCAGTATTTAATGACTGAGAAGATGAAGAGTAGAGAGGTCAGAGAAAAAGCAAGCAGAAAGAAAAAAGGGGGAGATAAGCTGAGTTGAAAGCCCCAAACTTTGTTTATTTAAATTAGCTGAAGTGAAAGAAACAGAAAAGTCATTGAAGTGAAACTAACAATGGATATGGGCCAAAAAACAGAGTTTGAGAAGGATCTATCTGCTAATGGTTCTGACCTCTCTACTCATGATAACGTGGTCAGGGCAAAATACAACATTTATACCTAGACATGGTAAACAGCAAGAGAGCAGATAATTGCACAGGCACACTTTCTCAAATCAATGGCATTTTTTCCTCATAGTTTATCTACAAGGAGATAAAAGCAGAGGTAATGATCTACTTAGCTTATGCATTAATTTGTATTCAAAGAACTAAAGCACAGTAAATAATAATTACCATCTCACAGTTTTGCTCTAAATCTTGTTGCAAAATTCTCAGCGGCCAATAAGTACTAATTCATTTAGCAGATTTTTTTCTTCCCCTTCTTAAAAACATTTCTGCATTTCACGCACTTTGTTTTCAGGACACAACTGCGCTGCAGAACAGCTAAGCAATAAATAATGTCAAGATCTTCAACAGCATAAAGATATAAGCAGTTTAACTCTCCATACATAATTTCACTGGCTTCAGTGAGATGCATAAAGCCAAACAAGCGAAATACAGGACCAAATTATCAAAATACTTTTGTCAAAACAAGACTGTCAAACTCTACTTGTAGGAAAGACTTTTAAAATTCTTTAACTGCTGTACTATATCAAACTTGCCTTGATCTCTTTAAAGAAATGCAAGTTCAAATGTCTAAACTAAGCTATTGCTCAAATCTGTTACAGCAGTGATAGAAGCAGGAATCGTGCTGACACCTAGCATTTCTTTTTCTCCAGAAGTATATTTCTGAGCACAGCTGTTTGTAATACAAACTATAATACCCTGTTTAGATAGTTTAAGAAGATTCATATCTTTTTCAAAGGCAACCACATTTATCTAAGCAAGTTTTTCAGTCTAGCTGACAAGTGTGAATAAAATTATTTACTCCAAGCTACTCCACATTTCTTACTAACTTAACATTTCATTAAGAGCTTCTATTAATTCTAAATTTGCTATCAATTGCTGTATGCCTGATCTTAAAGGAAATCAGAGACAGAGTTTCATTTCGGTTCATTTTCCATTTTTAGCTCCACCCAATATAGTGAAAAAAACAATTTTTTTTCTGATGTCACTTCTGTTTTGCTAGTGTCATCCCTTTTATACTTTCCTACACCATCTGTGTAACCTCTATAAAAATAGATACTAATTTTTTTTGATCATTCATAAGTCTAGGAGTAAAGAATCACAGAGATTAACACTACAAACCTCTATTAAATGTGGTGAGCATCCAAGCATAGAACATAGGAAACTGACACATGGATTGAGTCCACAAAAAATATCTTACACCCATACTGTTATTAAAGTGTTTTCATGATTCTCCCTACTAAAAGAAAACAAAACAAAGCCAACGCATAATTCCATTATCATCTAGATGTTTTCACTAATATTCTACAGTTATATATACAAACATATATTGGAAGTATATGGTGTCCATCGCTACAACCTACGCACAGAATGCACTTTCAAAATATTCAAAGATTTAAAATAAAAAAAGCTATCATCAGCTTTTACTAACCAATTCATGGAGTGGCTGAGTCCTACCTCTCAGTAGGTATTTAAGTATTTTACTCCTCTTGAAATTAATTGGAGTTTGAAATTTAAGTGATTTACCCAGCATTTCACAAGGTTTCTGTGTTAGGAAAGAGAACCAAGTTCAGCTCTCTAGAGTATGAAACTCATCATACCATTATTCCTTTCCAAAGAAATATTTCACTTAAAAGCTCCTTCTTTGGCTTTCATTTCTGACACAGAAAAAACACTTATAAGAGATATTGATTGAATTAAGCTTTACCTTGACATTCTGTCTGAGCACAGCAGGAATCATTCCACAAGGAAGAAGCAGGGGAAAATGACTTGGTTTGGCAAATTACAACTTACTGTTTAAATAAAAACTAATAAAATGACTTTGCTATTCATAGTTTGTGCACTCACGTATTTCTTTAGGCCATTTAATTCATTCATCTAGCCCCCAGAAACTCCACAGGTAGAAAACTGAAGAAACCAGCAGAACACATCCTCTACACTGCTGAAGATGAGGCCATTATCAGAGGTGATCTGCTAGTGACTTCTGCAGGAATCACACGGTATTAGGTGGGGTTTTACAGGCCGAGAGCAGCAACTTGGATTTAGCCTGCAAGTTAACTGGAAGCTTTGGTACCTGCAGGGACCCAACACACTGTGTCTGTGAGGCACTACTTAGCAGGCAGGCATATATTGTATTAATTTCAACAGCTGTATTTTCTACCCTAAAGACAAATACTGAGGAAAAATTTCTTCAGAGATTTAGCTCTTGCTGAAATTGTCAAAGAAAGCCCACACATTATGCTCTGGAAGTCCTTTTAAGAGAGGGTACATACCACAGCAAGATTCCATTCCCTCCAAATTCCAGTAATTACAATACGTTAAACATAACAAAGTCAGAGTATCACCTGAAGGAAACCCAGTCTTTACATCATGAAAGACTACGTGATGTCAGTATAACTTCAACAATTGTACGCATATAAATTAGGTATATTTCTAGGACTATTTTTCAAAATCAGTTATTACAAAATTTCCATACAGTTCCACTTAAGAATTTAAAAAGTATTTAGTTTAAAAAAGGAAAATGTCATTTTCCTATCCAAAAAGGCAACAAAGAAAAGGTTGCTCAGGAATTTCACACTATCTGTATAGGGAGGTTTTGCTGGATACGTTTTAGAAAAGGAACAATATGTGTAGTAAAGGGGCAACTCAAATTGAAAAAGAAAAGAAAAAAAACAAGAGAACAGGAAGCTCCAGTACAGGGGGAAAAGGGGAAGGGGAAAATTGGTATGGGGAATTCTCTCAAAGGGAATTGTTTGTTTCCTCCTACACTAAGCAAGAGAGAATTTGTACATTGTTTTATGTAAACACAACAACATTAAAGACACCTAATTCCATAAGAAATGTTTACATTTTCCTGGGATGCCCTTCAAGATCTAAATGTTTATGGTTAGCTATTTGTGTTTTAGGATTTCGCAGACTTACAATACAACAGTGCAGCAACTTGTCAGCAAGCAACAATCTGAGCTGACATATTTCTATAATGCACAGCCATATGAAACTACTAACTCAGTCCCAGTAGTCATATTGCCCATTCTCTTGAGCTGATAGACTTTGTCCTCAGCAGGTCCTCCACTTAGCTTGAGCATTACACCACAGTGGCACAGCTGTTTGCTTCTGGTTCTGGAAACAGGGCAACCCTGTTCTGTTCCAAGAGATGCTGCATGAGGTCAGCATGCCTTTAAGCATTTAAATTTGAAAATGTGCACCAATATATATAAGAAATTATAGTGTTAATATATCATACATGAGACACTGCCCTTGACATCAGTCCTTTGAATATTTTTCCTTACTAATGTGATGAAAAATGTAGAAGAATAAAGGCAAAGAACCATAACAGGGTAGAAACCCTAAAAAAAGAATAAATGATTTCCCCCTTTTTCCCCTCATCTCAAACTGCAGTGTCATAAAAATAGGTTATTTTTCTTACTTAAATCCTGCAGGGCTAAGAAAATAGAATAGTAACCAGGGCCAACCTGGCACCCGCTGGGTCTTCTGCCTTGCCAAAATCTTTCATTGAGCTGCTAGTTGAAAGTGTGAGGAGCATGCTGATGCTGCAGCTGCTGCTGTGTTTATGTCCTGTACTGGTGGAGCTTCTCCAAGGATTTCCTTCAGAACAGCTCATCTTCAGTTCAAATACAATAAAGCTCCACATCAAATAAATTCTTTAAAAAATAAAAATCCTTCTCAGTAAGAGAGATCCTGACAGCACTAAGAGGCAAGTCTAAGACAGACTTAAGGAGAGCATTAAACATCCTGAACATGCACATTTCAAGCAATCTCACAACACAAGACATTAACAGGCCACTGCTGTATGCAAGCTGAAAAGCATTTATTTTTAAAAATCTGCCAGCTGCAGGTCCTCTCTCATTAGTTAACGTATGCTAGGTGCATGGATGTTTCATGATTTTATACATCTGTATCGCATCAACATAGCAGTATGCAACAGTTTAGATCAACAGAAAAGTTCCAAGGCCGCTTTTTAAGTTATGTATAAAACAAATACTGCAACATTACCGAACCTGAGCATAGGACTAACAGAATAAATAATTTTGTTTGCAGCAATTACTACAGAAATTCTGCCATGACGGATTACAAAGGAAGAAGCCTTATGCCTCAAGTCCGTGGTGAGCAGTGTGGGAAAAAGCACTGCCAGGTACCTGGCTGCGGTGTTGGTAGAAATCTCCAGTAAAGAACACTGTCAATTCACCACCCCCAAAGTAATCTGGGAGCCAAGATGCAACTCACCAGGTCACCAGCTTCATAGCCATTGCAGATTATTTCCCCTAGCATGACAATATATATCCCCTTCAGTAAAGCTGTTTTGAGAGAGATGGACTGACAACATTACATGGTTTACCAAACGTTTACAAAGTGTAAACTGAAAAAATCTGGCTGTTTGAAACAGATCATCCAGTTGTATAATCAATGTCTGAGAATGCTTTGATGGTTGTTCTTAGTTTCGATTAACAAAGGAAATGGAACATATGCAACCATTTTACAATTCAGAGTATAATTTCCAAGGAAGCTTTTAAATGACACTGAGGATGATAATGGTATTGTGTAAATTATGTTAACTAAATGCAAAGTCCAATAAATATTACACCCACACAGATACACATGATACATATGGCCACCTAAGCTGCAAGCCCAGCCTGTTCTGTCTGGTAACACAATTTTGGTCTCAGGACATATCCAAGGCTACAAAGCCACAGACCGCAAGGGACTCCAAGCTTGGTGGTTGTGAGGCTGAGCTACAAGTGCACACCTGATCATGATGCATGCACCACATTTGTCTTTGATCTGACAGCAACTAGGATCAGGGAGCACCTCGGAGCAAGGAGAGCATGTATATAAGTACAGTCTAATAACGTGAATCAGAGTGACAGCTTCAACTTTTAGAGGAAGCACAAATGTCTACTTAAAAAAAAAAGAGGGAGGAACAATAGGAAACAGCCCTGATTCTTATAAAGATAGCTCTGAAAGTACCACCTTTCATATTGCAGACTACATATTGCTCAGACTACAGTGTGTGACCATTCCCCAGAGATATGTATTTTAAAGTCGATGTCACAGAACTCTTACTCTAACATTTCAATTACTATGATAGATTTATTTTAATGTAATATGTGCTACTCTCAGAGAAGTAGAGCAACTTTACTTCCTACTGTCTTCCCTTGCAGTTAAAAGTGCTCAGCAGCCATGAGAAATGGACCCAATATCTTTTGCTACAACAGGGCATGCTGAAGATTTGCATTGTTCAAATTGTAATAATTTACCTAATGGTCCGTATTCACTCTGTGTAGAGTTCCCATAAAATGTTAAATCATTGAATAAAAACAAAGTTTAAAAATTGAATATAGGTCAAATTCCAGAAAAATACATAGAGATTTTTTTTCATTACAGAAATCATTTTCAAATTACAAGAGAAAAATAACTCGTGTGAAACTAACAACAATGGAAAAGAGGTACACTTCTCCTGTACAGTGACATCTACGGGAAATCCTAAGAAATAGTGGCATTCTGTATCTCAACAAGTGGACCAAAATTAATGGATTCTTAAACAGTGTATGGAATTCATATGATATGTAAAATTATCATCTTTTCGAATTAAAAAAGTCCTTCTTTCTAAAAGAAACACACCAAAAGAGGGTAGTACACTATTGTCTACATATAATGCAGGTACAATAATGCAGGTAAAAAAACATCTAATCTAAATTTTAGAGGAGTTCCATGAATGGACAGTCATTTTTATTAACCACAGATAGCTGGCTGGAGGATATTTCTCTGGCTTCAGGCTATTTTACACATACTATATATGCATACATTATTCAGTGTAAATGAGTTACCATATGAAACTCCTAGCTATGCTCCAGATCAGAGATCAGCAGCACAAATGAATTCAGACAGAGATGCCCATTTGGCTGATTTGAATTCAAAAGAAAACACTTTTTGATCTGGGTTTATTATAGTGAGAAAACTGCTGCTTCCACAAAATTCAAAGCAAGTAAATGCAGATAGGAATCTTTGTTTATAAGGAATAATTAAATATATGTGTGTATATATATATATATACACACACACCATTTTAGGCCACAGTGAAATCAGCACTTTCAGATAACACTAGTTACTTTTTATAGCAGATATTCTATGAATAACACTCTTCTTATCTTCCTACAAACATCGAAACTGACTTCAGTTCATGAACTACCAGAATATCCTGAACAGCAAGATTCATGTTGTTTCTACTGTTTGTTGAGCAGGACAGGAAGGAAGGAAAGGCCACTCCTTCATACTAGTATGATTCTCTAATGACTATCAATATTTTGTCCCAATATCTAGGGCTCAGAGTCTGTTAAAGTTGTTTGGGCTAAATTTGCAGTGGTGAGCACAGTGAAGAGAGAAGCACCTGCTCCAGCCTTTCAACACACACTGGAGCTGTTGGTGCAAAGCATCCTACTGTGTAGCCCTTCAGGAGATACTGGACTTGTTTCATATGCGCCCTAAAGTTAGAGCTGACACAGGCATAGACAGTAGACAGCTTGCTCCCACTTTGTGCCTGCTTTAACAGTAACCCTTCTGCAATATGCCTGTCCAAGGTGGCAGAAGTGAAGACTGCAGTAATCATACATCCTTGTGATGTTGCACTCCTGCAAGTGAGGTACTTCTGTTAAAGATTGCATCAGACTTTTAAATTAAAAGACAGAAGCTGTACAATCTAGCCATGAATTCGATACAAGAATAGAGGAGACAAGAGTAGCAGCAGCATGTTGAGGCAGCTGGGTCAAAGACCACGTCAAGAACCTGAAAAATCACAGAAAGACTAAAAAGGCTGTCAGACACATACTCCAGCAGCAACAAAAACACAGAGACCATATTAGCAGAGAATGGTTTGAAGATGGGCACATTTAAAAGAATGTGAGGTTTAGCAAGCAAAGTGACTTAACATTAAAGGCCAAGTCTCTGTGGTAGGCTACATGTTATAGTGCTACAGAAATAGCACTACTGATTCTCTATGGGAAAAGCTCAGATGTCCAAGGATAGGTATCTCTCACCTTCCTGCTCTACTACATAGATAAAATCAATTTCTCTACTACTTTTTTTACTGATGCTCAAACAATACATCTCTTAGATACCAACTCTGAGATGGATTGCGCAAACTCTTCAGTACTTGTCAGCAATACCATCAAAATTTTTCTTCTCCTTAGGCAGCTACTGCTTTAAATGCTCAGTTTTCATCTTACATAACGGCCATTGGAGGGCTGGGGACACTCTTCATGAAGTATATTAATAAATAATCACTACCCTACACAGCGGAAGCAGCCTGCAGCATTTCTAAAAGACAGACAGACTGTTGTAATCTTGTCTCAGCAGCCGAAGCTCTCAACCTGTTTTTTTTTCAGCAGATAATAAGATGATGCATCAATGACATTGCAGATAAAAATAAAATTCTAATCAGTCTAAAGCAGAGATACATAAGATGCAAAGTCAATGAAAAAAAACCTCACAATCCAACATCTGAAAGAGTGAATAGCATCAACCCTACTAAAGGGGGAAAGTCAGAGACAAATTAAATAAATTTATTCCTCATTGCTACAAATGGTCTTCCATCAATTATTTATTATTAATTATTTAGTTTTCATAACAAAACATTTTAATTTTCACGAAATGGAATTTTTTTTCAAACAACCTTCTTGTCTAAAATACATCAGTTTTCTAACTCTTCTTCATCCACTAATAATTTCTAAAGTTACGGAGGAGCTTTCCTCCATTGTAGATCACAGATCTCTTACCTAAGAAATGCATAATTTGGGTATATCTTCTTGGTAATATCTTCTCCAAGAAGTTCATGCAGTGTATGTGAGAAACTTTGGCTCCAGAAGAAGTCTGCATAGGTTACATTCTGCCACTATAACTAAGGTCAAAACGTAAGATAGCCCCATAATTCTAGGAAAACTGCTCATAGTCTACAGGCTATTAAATGTCATTGTCTCTCTCAAAAACAGATTCCAACATGAATAGTCTCTGTTGCCACAGAAGCCAGTGTAACTATATTTGTTGGCTGAAATAAGCTATATGATTTTTACTGCAATGTATATAGCAGGGCAGGTATACCTATAGGAATAATATATCATTATGTTTTATATATTTTAGGATTTGGGGGGGAAAAACCTCCCATTTTACAATTATAAATTTCTGTGAATACTTCTAAACTGATATTCACTGAAACAAAATACATCATCTAGAGGTATGGAAAGTATTAGAACATCATTATTTATCTTGAACTCCTGCTCTCTTCTAATCAGAACGTCCATCTTACCTTCTTAATTCCAAACCATTAGCATAGACTAAAAGATTTAAGTACAATCTTTTTAATTGCTTCATATAAATTTAGAATTAAAAGTTCATAGGAGATATCTCAAGCTCATTTGTACCTTGACCATGTTGCCTTTTTCATTGTTGTGCAGCTAGCTACCCAGGAAAGACTAAAACCATTAATAATCATTTGATCCTGTGCATGCATAGCATATTAAGCCCAATAACATTAACCCAGCTCAGTGAAGAAATTTAATTTACAATGTAATCCTTTAAAGGACCACAGTGTGTTAATGATTCTCAATTAATAAGTGTTGCAAATAAGAACTGTTTGAATACAGGTACAAATACATTTTAAATGTCACATGCTTTGATAAAATTATTCTCCACCTAGATATTGTAGCCAATCAAATCATCAGTCACCACCTTCCCACTTCTCTATCGCCCAGCCAGTATGCTAAGCATCACTTTCTAAGGCTTTCAGAGTCCTGATTTTACACAGTTCTGATTCTACACAAACTATATTCCATTGTAATGCACTCATATAGGTACAGAAACTTCCCATTCAAGGTAACAGATCAGGAGCTCAAAGTGACAATGCTGGTAATTTTCTACCTGTTTATGCATTATTATGTAAACATCATAAAACACTATTAAGGATGTATTTTCTATTTTCCAGAGGCTAAGGTATAAGATATTCTCAGTATTCTACAAATCTGTACTTTAAAATATTCAAGCAATTAATCACAGACAACAGGGAGGAACGTAGTTGTTTATGCTTTGTACTTGTGCATACTGTGCCTATCTGTGGATTATCACTAGACTGACAGTGAAAATATGTAACTAGTGGAGTAGCTAGCTGTACTATACAAAAAACTGGCATAATGGTACAATACTTTGCTTGTGAAAGGTTGCTTCAGAAAGTGCTTACCCTAACACAGCAGTAAGTACATTTTTAGTTACCTTTTTCTCGTGTGCCTTTTACACATTATATACCATAAATCAAATTATTTCATGAGACATATGAGATCAAATAATAATGGATCATTATGCAAAGTAATGGGATCTTTTTCAAAGCTACCGAAGAATGACACTGAAATTTATTAATCTATTATTTGCTTTTTTGTTTGTTTATTCTTAGTGTCACCCACAGAAACTAGAAATTGAATCCAGCTGCATTATAACTAGGAGAGAAAATTTAGTGATTTACTAGGTACAAAACTGTGTTCTAAAGCCCATGGAACATAAAAATGAATCAGCTGAGGGCAATCTAGGTGAATTCAGATGCACCAAAAACCTATCCTAGAAAGTTAGTGATATGGGGTCCACTGTTGCTTTCCCTCTTCCTAACAACTCTACAAATTGTACGTCTTTGTATGGAGAATAAAGCCTCTGAAGTATATGACTTACTACACTTTCTGCAATGCAAAACTCATCAGCAAGCAATGTGAATTACCTTGCAGTAATGAACAATTAAAACATTTAGAAAATCTAATCTTACGGTTTTCCTTACCAAAAATCTCACATCTCACCAAAAAGTAACACGTTGTGTTTAAGAAAAATATTGTATTTATAGTGGAAATTCAGTATATTGAGACAAGAGCAGTGAATAATCAGAAAATGAATTGCAGTCCTGAGATAAAACTGCATCTACTAGAATGACAGATTTCTGTAAGCTGTTTATAGTTTTCTAAAGTTTAAAATATATTTAGGAAAAAAGTTTCCTGGATTAGAATCAATCAATGATAATTTGATTTACATGAATAATTTTTGCAGAAAGAGTGATATCTCTGAAAATTAAGGCCAAGAATAAATAATGTAATTAAAATATCGCTGCTGTGAAGCTGGAATCTATACAAATTTATTTACTGAGACTGTTAAATCTAATATATTTACTAACACAATAATTCCCCAAGTTGCCATCATTCATTATAAAAGCAAACAAAATCAGAGATGTTTGTCATTGAGATGCTTTATTTGTTTGGCCTCATTTCCCTGCATTAAACTTTGAAGATATAACAGGATGAAGAGCACGAGTGAAGTAGAATTTCTCCTTTGGCCAGAACACCAAAGAGTTACAAGCAAAAGCTCTCATTTAAAACAGTAGATGTGAAGTTACAAAGAATAAAAACACTGGAGAAAGAATGACGAGTCAGGAACAGACATATACAAAAGGATGGAAATGGTTTAAGAAGCTTCATTGCTTGCAGGAAAGGACTAGCTCCACCACTCAGGCTGCAGAGTTGCTGGATAAGTGCTGCATACTTTCATATTGATAATACAGCCCTCACCAGCTGTCAGTTGGGCATATTCAAAATGGAAGGACTATGAGGCAACTTTAATGTTCTTCAAACTATCCATTTATTATCAAAAAATAGGATGTTTCTTTACCTGTTCAGAAGAGAGCAGCACTGATTTATGTCGTAATAGAAAGCAAAAGTTTAAGCTAACTACTGTGATCGTTCACTTTTGGCTTTTCTATTGACCACTCACAAAAATAAGACATGACACTCATCTCCCTGAAGTACGCACAACTAACTACATGAACAGAAGCTCCTGTAGAGCAGGATTGGATATAAACAGAAGTTACAGACAGGTGATCTTTGACAGAAACTGAAGAGGCAACATTTCACCTCATTTTGTCCTGAGGCTTAAATCAGGTCACTCAGTAGCTCCCAAAAGGAGCTATACAACAATCTGACTTCAGCCATATTCGAGCACAAGCTCTTAGTGCTGTCCAATGCACTGCTGGCTTTGTTTCTTACTGTACCAGCAGGCCACGGTTACAATGAAGATTTCTTTATGATAATTAGAATCAGTTGTGTATTGGCAAGTTGAAAATACCCTCAGACACGTAACACATTTTTTAATAAGCTTAAATTAATCAGCAGATTCACTGTGCATTTGTATACAAGTCAGTTAAAGTTAAGCAACATTGTAACAGTATTATTAGCACTATAATTTCTACAGTACTAACAATAACATAGAAGTGTTTCATATATTTCAAACCCATAGTGGCCTGTGGCAAAATTATTCTGATTTTTAAACCAAAATCCATTAATATTGATGTACTTTCATGGAAACAATTAAACTCAATCTTCTAAAACATTAATTAAGGCCTACTGTCATTCAGGTTTTTTTTCAAACCAGATTAATCAAGTTTACCAAATGCTCAAAGACTAAACAACACAGTCATTGCAGGTATGCTGAGAAATTATCATTTGCTCATCCCATTGGTGTGGTTTTTTTTCCCCCAATGATGTAGAAACTAATGAAGGACAAAAAGGAAGAAATATTCCATTGCCAAAAAGAGAAAAAGTGCATTTAAATGGCTTTTTTTATTTTTTATTTTTCAGTATATTCATTTAACTTAGCATGCATGGTCAGAATAGCAATTCCAGCAAACCTTTTTTAATTGCACATTCTATTTGCCCCTATTGCATGCATTCAACCTGCAGAGAAGAAAGACATTTAAAGATTACCAAGGCAAGTTTGTAATGAAGCGGATACCTCTTTGTCTGTCCTTGCGCCAACAGCAGCAGAAGGGATACTAATTAGAGGGTGAATTATTAGCTTCCCATGGTGCACTGCAGGGGCATTAAAAATGAGTGTAGTTTGTTGCTTTCCTCTTAGATGGTTAGTTCTGGTTTAATATATTCTTGTTTCTAGGTGAGCAGCAGGGGACAGTTTTTATGATTATAATTGTTGCATAATTACTGGCCTAAGGTTGCCTATTGTTAAATAAAAATGCTGAGATACTAATGTTTTATTGAACAGTACAAGTAGATAAAATTGTAATATATTTTCCTGAACAATATAAGCCTGTTATCTGGCAGCTTGGTGACAACTCTTAAGTTGTCTTGTGGATAGACTCTGATTTTTTTGCAAAGGCTAAAACTAAAATGCTTTTTTTTTTTTTAAAACCTGAAATACATTCATTTTTTAAAAAGAAGTTCTGTTTTAAATGTTCCAAAGAGAGAATCAAAGTCTGCGTACATGCTCAACCCTAACACGCTGTCAGGTTTTGCATGTTAAGAAATGACCTCAGAATTAAACCTTGCAGATTTCACTTTTCTGCAATCACAAATACAACGTTTCCTAAACTTTCTGCCCATATTTCACAATTGCAACAATCTAAAACAGCTTAACATAACTATCTAACTATCTAAAATAAATTAACTAAAAGAAATAGAAAGAAAGTTTTAAAAATTATATTCACTATAAAGCTGAACCCAAAAATTACAATATCTCCTTTGGTTCCATCTTAGGTAGCAGAAGAGTTGTCTGAACATGCAGCAAAAAAAGTCAGTACTGAACAGGCTACTTTGATGTGCTGTGGTTTATCCAGGTGTAGATCTATCTACCACGCATCAAAACTCCCTTTAGAGAAGCATTCTGAGGTTAAGAATCAGCTACTGATGCTTGCACCTCTACAGCATTTATGCAGACTTCTTTCTGAATTCTGCAAATTCTATATGTAAGTTGTCAAATATTTTATTTACTTCAGATAATTATTTAACTTCATCTTGTTCATTCTACAACGGAGAAGAAATAAGAGGGGAAAGGCAATCATTTGTAAAAGTTATTGAAATAGAAATCATTGTCATTAGATTTTGCCAATAGGCAGTTACAAGTTTGCTCAGCTTTGCACTAAAGATGGTAAATTTCCAGTAAAATTACTCTTATTAACTGTTTAATGGCAGAAATTCTTTTTTTTTCCACAAGAGTAAAATAATTAAGAAATAGTTACAACTTCAGAATAATTAGAATGAAGAAACTAATTAGTTGCTTTAAAGAACCTTAAATGGTCTTTCAATGCTCCTTTTCTTGTTGAGCCTGCTCTTCCTAATTACCTTTCCTTCAGATAACATAGACCTTATTCTTATACCTCCAAACCGAATAGGTTCGGGCTTTCAAAGATTTGGAGAAACCACCCTTAAAAGTCATCTCTGCTCATGCTGCCTTCAGGCTCTTAAGCAGAGCCCCTGTAAACCTCCAGTGTCACCAGCTCATTTGAGACATGCTATGGCTAGAAGGACCTTTTTTGAACAAAGTAAATACTTTAAAGCTTTTGCTACTTTTTTTTCTCTAAACTACGTCAGACATTTAATATTCCTTAAAAGTAAGCACTGCAATTAAGTGCTTGTAGCTAGACTCCTCTTTACTATCCAAACGCACAATATGTTTCAAGGAAAGAAGAGAAACACAAAACCCTCCAAGTACCACAGTGACTGCACGCTTTTCTTCAAAATACTTGTACCTGAAAGGGAGATAAGTCACCTCTGCCCACATTAATGCCTACCATTTGAGTGCTATTGTACATAGGAGATAAATAAATGAAGATGAGCATGATATTATTTGTAATTTGTTATAACCATAGTTAGTATTTAATGCTTGCAACTTTAAATATCGTTATACATTGAAATAAATAAAATGACTATGTTGTGCATTCACAGTTGCTGAAATATTGTGCCCAATAACCACCTTCTCCTACTCAAGTCATTAGTATCCTTATTTACTTACATTCTTTCACCTTGACCTAGAAAATACTTCAGTTATTTACTATTTTTGCAATGAAATGCTGCCCTATGCAAGCCTGTGCTTCCAGCTTTATACAATACATTCACTGCAACATTCTGCTGGTTGCCAGGCTCAGAAAACCCCTTGGTGTTGTTGAACAATAAGAAATCACTGACCTTTCCTTCCTCTTCAATGAATGAACGATTCAAAAGCTAAGGCCACTGTAGAGATAACACAAACTAAGGAACTGATGGCAGGTGTCATCAGTGGAGTGTTATGCTATTGTGATTAGAAGTATACCAGGCTGCCGACTTATACCGCGCAAGTTACACAAAGAAAACACAAACAAAAAAATAGCTGTACAGGTTTGTAAACTTCATTTAAGTAAAAAGCTTGGTATTTCTATCCAACTGCATTTCTGTTGTGGAAACCTCACTATCAGAAAATCTCGCAGTTTCTCACAAAACTGCTGGTGTAACTTGTTTATGCAAAAAAGCAACAATAAAAATATCTTTAAGTAAGAAGGAAATCTGTATGGTGTCTTTGATTTCGGAAAATTTGGATTAGTCAACATACATATTCAAAAATGATTTTTTTCTTCCTACCTGTAGAAATCTCATTTATCCCTTCTGGCTTCATATTTCATTTTTTTCTGTTTTTGTTTGTGGGGAAAAAAAAACCAAAACAAACAGAAAAGTGGAAAAAACTGTGGTGATTATATTTGCCAAGCTCTGTGTAACTTTCCATAAACAAACCCAATAGGAAAATTTACTAATCACTTTAAAAGAATGTGTTCATTTTAACCTTCTGTGCAAACTACATTCCAATAAATTGATTTTAAGTACATGCCTAAACTGAATCTGAAAGAAATACATTTCTCAATTGCAGTTAGGTATTTTCATTTCAAGCTCTTGACTTTCCCTATGATTTCCTGCTAAAGAATTTCAGTTCAAGCAGTAAGTTAAACATTTCCGTTTACATATTTTTACAATAAAATTTTTATCAAGCCTCCTTATCAACACTGCTTTTCCTATGCATTGAGTGGGGCCTCAAATGTAGTAGCCTCTTAGTTTCCAGAGCTACATTAATATAACCATCTATAGCTTGTTGATATGTCAGTGTAATTCCAGCATGAAAAGCAAATAGATGACTTTTCAATTTACCTAGGTTTTAAAATTGGAAGACAAATATTGTTATTTCTGTGTGGTTTGTTTTTTCTAAAAACTTTTCATAATCTAATAATTGGATGCACCTACAAGTAGGAATGTAAAAAAAGATGTTAAAGCCCTACAAGAATTTTAAGCTCAGAAATGATTATACAAAAGCTAAATTATGTCTATGGTAATATAGCACAGAGACAAAGGAAACAAGCAGCCCCTATCAAACACCTTTGGAAAGGACTTAACATCTTTGATTTATTGGCACAGAGTGCTGACTCTCAGCTTCACACTTACTCCCAGCAACTGAGGTATTGATAGCGATGGGTGCCTCTGCTGGCCAGGGAAACACATCACAGAAAGAGTAAGATGCAAAGCAACTGAAGATTTGGCAGTCAATCCCAAAAACAATACTAGAAGAAACTGTTGCTCTTTCTCCTAACTTGTGTTAAAGATCAGGATGAGCTGTTCATCTCTTTGAATTATTTATAAAGATACCTAGCATAACATGAAAATAATCCACAATTAGTAACACAGGTTTAAGAGTTATTTATGTTTTACAGCCTCAGAAAGGCAACCAATTCTTATCAGCTTTCATTGTGTCAAACCTGTGTGTTATTTTTTCCCCCTTTGCATCACTAGTTATTTATAAATCTAGCCTGCAGACCCCAGTACAGCAACAGGGTTCATTCATCCAAATAGATTCCACTGAGGTAGGTGAACGAACAAATTTCCCAAACTAAACTTGGCTTTTTATTAATTTAAGTAAAAACCTATTAAAAATGAATTTGTTTTTGCTAGTATCATAATTTCTTGGAAAAAATAATCAAAAGAATACTGAGAGCCATGTAGAGTTTTGTCCAGAAAGACTGCAGTTATCATCCCAATTGAAGTGCTTTTATTCCCTAGAGCTGACAAACGTTTCTGTTACTGGTAAATCAATCAGTATCAGAACGAGCCCTGTATTGATACAGTTAATAAGGAACTGCATGCATAGGCTGTTTTTCGTAAGTATAATGACAAGTGCATTTGTGCTCACAAATTCTATGAAAAGAAAGACCAATCTTTGTCACAGCAAGACCAAATAGGATTGGGTGGCACCTTAAAGGTCTCATTGTGTAAGCCTCACTAGATTTGCTTTCATCGTATTATTTAAAAGAGAAGGGATTGCCCAAAGCAAGGGTAATCAAGACCTAAAGAGTGACTGCTTAAACAAAATGACAGACGAATATAGCTGCTGTAAAAATGAGAACGCAGCACTATGGAAAAGTCAATTTCAAATAAGAAAGCAGAGAAAATAACTTCAAATGTTTTCTTTTATGAGAGACTTCTTGGCTGAAATTTGATTCTCTGTTGTCCTGAAGCTTGAGACAGTGAGGAAAAATCATCAAAATTTCGGATTAGGAAAACACATTTCATTCCCTAAGCTGGATTTATCTTTTTCTCACTCCCTCCATAAAATAAAGAAAATCAGCTCTGTAATTAGATGCACAGCATATTAGATAAATTAAGGCTTTATTATTATTAATAATTATTATTATTTATTTATTATTAAGGCTTAAGCCTCAAAGGGGGGGAAGTTAGGAAAAGAAAAAAAAGGAAAACAAGAAAAAAAACCAAGGTAGACTTGAGTTTAATTTTTAAACATAAAAAAGTCTTACACAGGCTTATATGAAGAAATAGCTTTTTTTCCTTTCCTGTCTATCGAATCAATGCATTTATAATTCTTTTTTAAAATGACATTTAAATGTATTTAACTATTATGAAGGAAATAAAAAAGTCTCAGGAGGGTTCCCTTCACCATCCCTTTAATAAAAATAGACTTAAAATCATTTGGAATGTTTTTAAGACTGTTGGCCTTCTTTCTTTCTTATGTTTCTAAGAAACTCATGGATCACTAATGATGGCATTTTTACCAGTGACATGCTAAATTAGTCTATATCCTCTTGGCAAATTAACAATGAGCATTGACTATGAAGCTTTAAAACAATATCACTGATACAAAGCTAGGACTTTTTGAAGGAAGATAATTAGAAGAGGAACAAAGAATCTTTAACGCTGATTTTTTTTAAATAAAATGGATGCAAACATGTAAAACATGGCATGAAGAAGCCAAAAAGACATACAGTTTACTAAAGTATAAAACGCAAACTGTTCATTCCTATTTATCACTACAACAGGGAAATGTCAAGGAGTTTTAATGCTTAATGAGCCCATCAAGCTTAGAATGCACCAATTGTAACATTTTCGCTAATTGGCTACAATATTTTTGTCTTCAAAGTCCATCCTCTGTGCCTCTTTTCTCCTCCTCTAAAACAGCAATGCAAAAACTCTAAGAATCTTTCCTGCACTACGATCACGTTTTTTACAATGCATGGAGTAGTTTGTGGGGTATTTTTGAAGAAAGCAGTTCAGACAAAGTTTCCAAAAGGATTCTTTGCTTTTGGCACAGCTGACATTAGTTTGGATGGATAACAACATAGATAATATGATAGAACAATGATCAATTCAGCTTCTTACGTATATTGTTTCAACTTTCACCTAGCTCACATTAAAAAAAAATACCTTGCTAAGCTATCCACTGCAGATGTATAGTATTAATATCAGATCTATAGTACAGAAAAAATAAATCATTATGGTATCATTATAGTGGCCAATATTTTTAGAGATTTTAATCTTGACACAAATTCTGGGATAATGAGGGAAGATGTATTTATGACTTAAGACCAGAATTTATTTTAGTCACCTGTGTCTGCAGCATTGCTATATGTGGCCAACGTGACCTTCTGCTAGGAGCAATATAGGAGGACAAACCTAAACTCACTGTGACTACAGAAGGAGTGTTTGATATGGAATATATACTTCAGAACTGATGAAAAACATGAATTACCACACAGACTTTCTGCTTTTCTTCCTTAAGTTGCTGCAATCAAAATGCAGCATAAATGCACCTTCTTTCCAAGTTTTACATCATCCACTGAGGCCAACTTTATGTAACGTTTTCAAAACATGTCTGCAGATGACTGTGATGATTCCGTGGAGGTATCTAAAACTGGCATATTTCTTTTGGAAGGTACAAAAGTAGCTCCTAAAGAAGAACACCTAGCCTAGACAAAATTTGCCAGGTTGTAGGCAGACACACTGATACCAAAAAGGTCAAGTAAGTCAGAAATAGGTAAATTTCAAAACCATACAGAAAGATTTTGAGGATATTTGATCCACAGGAAACTTGATACCGAAAAGCAAGAATCTGAGCCCAATTGCTAATAAAAGAAAACACTGAAATGACCTTCTAGATTGTTAGTTTTATAGTGAGGAAATGGGAAGACAGCAGTCTGTGATGAAGTTATTTACCTGCAAGGTTTAGATGAAACCTAATAATCACATGGCTAATTACTGTTTTTCTGGTTTATTTTTTTCTGTTAAGCAATTTAGCAATTCTCTTTGGAAACAAGGTATTTCCCAAACAAAATAAAGGCAGTCCTCACCTAATGGGCGTCACATTGTTCCATTTATGGACTACTATATGTTTGGTTGCATTCTTTCTATTTTATTCCGGAAAAACTACCATTAGAAAACAAATGGCTCTCTTGCTATACTCAGATGAAAAACAATTCTTAAAGAAGGATACTCAAACATGCACAAAACACATTAAAGTCAGTAGAATCATACTATACTAAACAATTAATTTTATATGTGCATTTAAGCATACGTGCATGTGATTTTCTGAAGTCTGCCTGAATCAAGAAATTTGACTTCTAAGTTCCCTGAAAACAAAATTAATCACTTAAATACTTACTCTACATAAAGATTTGAGAAAAGCCTGATATCCTGATACTTCTGAGGATTGAAATACACTTTTTAAAATTAATTTTCTTACCTGAAGTGATATTGCTTAAATAAGTGAGAAAGAAATAAAGCAAAAAAAAAAAATCACTTGATATTGCATAAACTATGTATTGGATCCTCTGCAGAGATAGAGTTCTTGTATCAAACAAGAATCTCTTTTTGTTTTCATCAAGTTTCTTTGAATTATCTTTCTGACAGTGGATGTGTCAGCTGGTATTGGTTGTTTTGGCTGAAGATTATCTATTCAGCACAAGCTTAAATTAGAACAGCAGGGAACATTTCAGCTTCTTCTTCCATGTAATGCTGTCCCTTTAAATCCCAGTAAATAATTTTTATTGGTAAAAGACCTGAAAGATTAAAACAACCCCAACAAAAAAAATCCATGCTGAGTGATTGATACACACTGCCATTGTTAAAGAGGCAGCTGACACCAGCTGGCCTCATGCTCCATCCAACTTGCCCATTAAACCTGCCTCACTGATCTGAAAGTGTCCATACAGAACAGTCTCTCAGAAAATCTTGGAATCCAGTCAAGGCACACAATCATATCTATTAAATATAGTGTGTATAACTGTATCAGACAGGGAAACAGGAAACACTTAACAACTTACTTAACAACTAAAAGGTACAGAGCTTTGCTGAGTAGCATTAGCACTTGAATGTTATACAGTAAGAGTGTCTTTCAGGAGCCATCCTGGTTGGGAAGCGTTCCTTTCATCTCCCCAGCAGCTAAGCCTTACCAGATTGCAAAATGACATATTAAAACAAATAAAATAAATAAATAAATAGAAATTAGACAGAAGAAGGGGTGGCAGAAGAACAAAACGGGAAAATAAATGTAGCTGATTAAGTGGCTGAAGCCACCACTTCTGTGTTATGTATTGATTCTCACACTTATTTTTTTCATTTGATTGATGACAATGGTGTTTCATGTCAGCTCAAGCAACAATAATATTTTACAACCATGTTTGTGAGAGCTGAACTAAACGACAACAATTGGATCAGAAGGCCCTCAGTCACATTTCTTTGATTTAGTGAAGCAGGAGTCTATCTTTATTGTGCTGTTGCTAAAACCATCAGTAATTAAAGCTGAGTGCTTAAATCTTTGAAGTTCATCAAAAAACATGTCCAACATGCTTGTTTACTACTAGAGATTTGCTAAACCTTCAAGACAACCAACCTAGCAAAAGTGATCCTCAGAAAATGTACAGAACCTCAGTATTTGTTTGTTAAAATAATTTTAGAAAAAGACCCATTTTCTTTAAGCTATTATTCAGCAAATAGCTCCCAAATTGTACAAGAAATGCAGAAACAATTAGTTTATGATTATGCTTCCCATGTTGTCTGTCGAAATGGATAAGGACTACATTCGAGTAGTAACACCAATTAGAACAACAAGGTTCTGATTAGAAAAACAAAAATGAGTATAAACGCAGGGGCAATCCCATTCAGTGACATTCCTGGGGAATTTACTTAAGTTTGAAAAGGACTTCAAACATATTCTTAAAATTAAGTATGTTCTCAAAAGTTTTGTTTGAAAGACAGTCACACAATTACTGGACGTCCTCTTTAATATCTTTGTTAACACAGAAGTGATGAGATCTGGTATTGTTATATTACTATTTCTAACAATAGTATTTTCCTTTATAAGGTCAAGACTTCTATTGCCTTTCCTGTATTAAAAAATAGTGACTTTTTGTAATCTCTCCCTCTACCCGAGCCAATCTTCTAGACCTAATCTGTGTTTAACATAATCTTGAATTGTAAAAATTTCACATTTTTCAAAGTTACACTACTTCTGAGGATCTCTATAACTCACCAGTACCTGTCACTACGAGGCAAATCAACATTTGTATATATGTAGATTAGATCATTTATTTAATGAAACTGTGACTTGGGTGAAAAAAAAAATCTTTTGTCAGACAAGGAAGCCCATGTTTGAAAGAAAAAAATATATAGCTAGGAATCCACACTGAACTTGTCCTATTAACAATGTACTTCTAAAGGGACAGAATCAGTTCTCTTTTGCTCCCCTGCTCCAGCAACAGTTCTTTTTGGTTTTCACATTTACTATGCTACAGTTGTGATACTGTTAGTTCACTGTAGTTTGGCCAGCATTAATCATTTTCTAAGGAGACCAATCAGATAAAGTAGTAAGTTCAGCTGTAAACTTGTAATTCACACGATGTCACAGCTGTACAGGATGGTGTCTTCCTCTGCTGGACATAATCTACATGAGAATTGGGTCCTATGAATCTATTATAAGAATGACTAATTTCACACTAGCAAGGATATGAATAGCAATTACCTTCAACTGTTTTATCATATTTTTCCAAAACTATCTTGTATCCTGTTAAAATTTCATCACTCCAGTTTTTTTCAATCAAATTTTAACATGACTTTTCTTCTCTGCTAGTTTTTTTCTCACTTCTTGTAGGAGTACATTTTTAATTACTTTTTAAAAATATGTCAACTTCTCAATTTTCTATACATTTAAAAAAATAACTGTATTAAATGAAATATAATGTTTGAATAATTAGTAATGTTTTACAAGTGCTGACAAATGTTAAAATGATTTTCATTATTTTTAAGCAGCTATTATATTGTTATCTTACGCAGAAGCAGTAAGGAGTATTTACTACTTACATTAGCTACTATACTTCACATACAAAATTACGAAAGTATAAAGCAGAAAAAGCGTTAATAGAAAAAATAAATTTCATGAATAAATGCAGTCTTTTCTGCAACTACTTAAGTATTTTTGTTCTAGGAATTTCCACAAAAGCTGCATGCTTTCACAAAAACAGCTTGTCTATACAGCTCTTCTCAACAAAAAGTGAAACAGTGTGAATTCTCCAACCGACTGTAACTATCATAGCACTGGTTATCTTCTCGATAAGATCTCTCATTTAAATACACAGACAGAATCACTACACGGGTGATTATGATGGCAGAGTATCACCAGGATTAACAAATATGAATTTTCTATAAGGTGGCAGTTACTGCAGGAAAGTGGTTAAATGAAGACCCAAACTCTTCTCTGCAAGGTACCTACTAGGTTCTACCTTTTGCTTTCAGCAGCTGCATTTCACAGGGACTCTGGGATACCCAGTTTTGAAGTTTCCTTCAAGCTCACTGAGGTTATCTAATTTAATCTTTTAACTTTGTTATTTAAAACACAACAGCAGTAAGGCATCCTGTTTATGTTAACTAATAATTTAAAGCCATACTCTGCAAAGTCTTAGAATACACAATGTTGTCACACTGCGTTTGTAAGCCCACTATAATAGTAACAGTTGTGTGCTTTTTTTTCCCCTCAGGCTGTAATCGATTTTTATCTTTAAAGCGATGTAAAATACAGTACAAAAAAAAGTCAGCACTGGAGGTTCCCTTAAGAGCAACATCTACTTCCACCTCTCATGAGAAGACAACACCATACAAAAGACAAGTCAGAAAGGCAGTCACAATGTGCTACCACAGCAGTGTAGCTACACTCTGTACAAGGAAAGTAATCAGCATAGCAAAATTATTTTGTCACATTTTGCTATGCTAAGGGGCAGATGTGCTAAAAGAAAAATATAATATAGTCACTACTAAAAATATTTAATTGGGTTATCATTAAGTCAGCTGCCCTAAACAGGTGAGATATAATTAACTGGCTCACATCTTCAAACAAAAAATAACCTTTAATTGACCACATTTGTTAACCACCGCTTTTTCCACCATAACCAAGTTAGTATAAAGGCAATTTAGTACCAGCTGTTGTGTTCGACTTAGAATTAGGTAGTGAGAACACCGAGTGGTAGTTAACATTT
Organism: Numida meleagris; assembly: GCF_002078875.1. Classification (NCBI taxonomy): domain Eukaryota; kingdom Metazoa; phylum Chordata; class Aves; order Galliformes; family Numididae; genus Numida; species Numida meleagris. The sequence continues at coordinate 6,773,523 of NC_034418.1, forward strand.
TGTCATTTATATGAAGAAACAAAGCAGTCTTTCCTTTGCCAGCAGTAGATTCTTTGATGAGTAACAGAGTGTGGAATTCTAATTTTCAGGAAACCACAGATGTATCTTTCAGTACAAGGACTCTCCAGCAGAGCATCCTGATCTGTTAGAAGTGCCTTATTTTTTTCATCCCGATGACCAAAAGCCTTCTCAGTATAAATGAGCTCCAATGCACTCATTCTGAGATATATCAAGGACAGTTCTGTAATGTGAAGCATCTTTCTTAGTAAAAAATGAAAACACTCAAGGTTTCTCTCACACTTTCAGGGTAGTTGCAATGCTAATTCTGATCTCATTCTTATTACATGATAAATTTAAGAAGTCTGTAAAACAAAAGGTAGAATTCAACTACTTCTCAGAGACTAAATTCCTAAAGTTCCCAAATATTTTCTGGGGATTAGCATGAAAGATGGACTAGAAAGCTGACTTTTAAGTATTTACTGGGTGGATCTCTGAGGCTGAATGTTGGTTACATGCAGTAACCGGACAATATGGTAGATGCACTGTAGACTTTCAGATATTTCTAAAAACATGACTGATCCAGGCACTGAATTAGATGATACAGATCCAAATTTTGTGCTTTGCTGTGTGTTGTAAGATACATAGTCCTTCATAAGTCACTGTGGATACATTTGTTATAAAATGAAATGTGTAATTGCTGCCCTGAACTGCCATGTAAATACACAAGGAAACTGGCAAAGAAGAGTAGCCTCAAAAGCACTCGCTAAAGCCAGTAAACCCAGCCTTCTAGCTGGTGTGCTCAGAACACAAGTCAATATGTCACAGGCTCAGCTTGCGTAAGTTCAAGACACTCTGCTCAGTGATGCATATTCCTACAGAGAGATGCCCTCCCTTACTGTGCTTGCATTTCTCCTCCCTATCTGTAAAATCAGTTTTCATTGTGATACAACAGACTCCTTCACGTTGTGGGAATGGGTTTTGTCAGCAACTAGAGCAACAATTTTCCTTTCAGACACGGTCAGTATGCCTCAGCAGCATGGAACCTGCACTTCTGCATGACACAGACATTTCTCATTCCTATTCTGCTGGGTCAGTGGAATTCTTCAGTTAATCTGATTTTAGATAAAGATCTGTACGCCCTATGATCAGCCTGGTGTACTGGGTTCCTGATTCAAAACCAAACTCAAATCCATAGAATTGTTCCTATTGGCTCTGGTAGACTTAGGCTCGGGCCCCAGCTAAGCATACAAATAGAGGAGCTAGCTCTTACCTCTTACCTTGATTTGCAAAATAGATCAGATTGTTAAGATGCTATGTAGTACTGTGCAAAGCACAAATAGCATACAGAGTGAATATTTTGCATTTTGAGCTAACCATAGGGACAATGTTCACAGGTATTTTACCAGCTATGATGATATAGCACAGTTAAAATTCAAGATCCTAAGAATCCTAATGCAATTACTAGAATTTCACCCTGTTTTCATGTTGGATGGTTGACTTGAATTACAAAAGTATCTAGTTAAACTCTATTATGGCAAACAGTAATGATACTAGCCTGAAGCAAAGATTTACAGAAAAAACAGCAGCTGGTGATTTAAGCCCCTTTATCTACTCTAACCAGGTACCCAGTACATACTTGCCTATCTTTAACTGTGTTTGTTTCACTCTTAAAAAGACACTTTGTAACAAAAATGTGAGAACAATATACTGGTCATCTGACATGTACTTACAGCATGTCACACAACGCAGTAAGCGATTTGCCATAATGCAGGATGGAAAAAAAACTTGCCTGAATATTGACCTGTTCTTTTCCAGCTTTACATACAAAGAAGAGATACTCTGGCAAACAACTGTTGAACTCTTACTGTGATTTCAGAACCAAACTAGTAGGTAGGTTGCCGCAAAAGTAATGCCTCCTATTTATTTCCATTGAAACTACAGCAGATACAAAGAGCACAATAACACCATCCAATAGAGCAAGTTCTCAGCTACAAAAAAAACCTGTTTCTCAACATACCACCATTAGCAATGCATTTTCATCCAGCAAATGTTGATAGGTACAATTTTTTTCACTTCGAGGAATTCAGTGACACACCTTTGATTCATTTGCACTTCCATGTCAGATGCCATTTGTCAGACTGCCCCTCTGCTGCCATCTGTCACACAGCAATAATGTGTAATGGAATATTGGTGGGAAGGTTCAATCTCTACTGCCATCCCACCGACATTTGTCTCTGATGCTGTGGGCCAACATAATCAAACAGGAGGCATTACCTTCAGAGCAGCCCTCATATGTGACTCATAAGTGAGTTATGCCACTTAATTTAGCAGTAGCTGCTGAGAAGAACAGTACAAAAGCCAGCAAAGAACAGTGCGTGGAAGAATCATTACTTTGGTTTATATCAGGGATGGAATCCCCTACCACAGTAGGTACCCTACTCTACAGTATGAGAGAGATTTATATAAATTTTTAAACAAACAACATAAAATGTAATTTAACTAGTCTGTCTGGAAAAATCCATACATTTTGGTTGCTAATATGCTGCGAAGAGATTGACAAGAGATAAAGTATTTCACAATATCCAATCGTAGCCAATTATTCTAAAAGATATTTTAACACTACTTGATTTTAAAAGAATAGCACAAAAAATATTCTACAGAAAATTATGATATAGTATTTTTTAATTATAAAGGTAGAGTTTAAAAATAGAAACCACTTATTCTATAGGGAATATTTTTAAGTTACCATATATTGAACTTCAGATACATTCAAAGCTGGTGTCTCTGCCTTTGTGAAGCCCCATCTGGAGTACTGTATCCAGGCCTGGGGCCCCCAGTACAAGAAAGACAGGGAGCTGCTAGAGATGGTCCAGAGGAGGGCCACAAAGATGATCAGAGAGCTGGAGCACCTCCCCTAAGAAGACAGGCTGAGGGAGCTGTGCTTCTTCAGCCTGGAGAAGAGAAGGCTGCAGGGTGACCTCATTGCAGCCTTCCAGTACTTAAAAGGAGATTATAAACAGGAGGGGAGTCAACTTTTTACAAGAGTAGACAGTGATAGGACAAGGGGAAATGGTTTTAAGTTGAAGGAGGGAAGATTTAGGTTGGATATCAGGGGGAAGTTCTTAACAGAGAGAGTGGCAAGGTGCTGAAACAGGCTGCCCAGAGAGGTTGTGGATGCCCTATCCCTGGAGGTGTTCAAGGCCAGGCTGGATGGGGCCCTGAGCAGCCTGGCCTAGTAATAGATATGGAGGTTGGCAGCCCTGCCTGTGGCGGGGGTGTTGGAGCTTGATGATCCTTGAGGTCCCTTCCAACCCAAGCCATTCCATGATTTTATCATTCTATGAAAAGAGAAAACAGAGTAAACCCCTTCAGATTTTAGTTATATTCTAAAAACTTAAAAACTCAAATATTTAAGTTTCTTCAATTTAATTACATTTACATTTATCAGTGTAACCCAAGCTATAAAGAAGCCAAATGTGCTTAGAATTAAAAAGATTGAAGTAGGAGAGCTTATTAAGGTCTCCAAGTCAAAAAACGTAAGAGATTTATTCAACAAGTGTAAATTTCTGCCCAGTGAGTTGTTTTCATGAAATTACAAGAAGTTTAATTTCCGATGCTGTATAACCAATACTCATTCATTTATTTTGTGGTACACAAAAAGACACAAAATATTACCTTTTTTAGTCAGAACAACGTGAAAATCTGTCAGTGTGTCACGGGAGTCACTATTACCTTTTCCAGTTTACATCCTGTTTATTACTTCAACTTGACCATTCTTTACAGCACCATCCAGCAGAATCTATCAGGATCCTATAGCACAGATGATCTTTCTCTGTACTTCAAGTATTCATGTGAACAAATGTTTTTTGCCAACACAAAGTGTGGGAGAAAACACAAACCTCTTGAAGGGACGTTTGTACAACCACCTAAGCATGTGCCGGAGGAAGTCATCTTCCTTACAAGCAGGGAGCTACATCATACATCCCTCATAACCCTACATCATACAATCCCTCAAAAAGATCAGATCTTCTGTTAGTCAGTTTAATTAAACTACCCTGTACTACCTGTAAGCAAGCAAAATTACCTTTAAGGGGAAAAAAAGACACAGAGCCAAATACCAGCCCTGTAAGAAACTTGGATATACTCTATTTTTCCAAATAAAGTGAAACACTAAATAAGAGAAGGACTTCATATAGCATACAGACTGGATTGGTGGAGCAAGTTGGGAAATGTTTCTGCTCATATTACACATCATGAAGAATGCAGTAGAAGATTGAAACTTTACCTATTTGATTCTTTAAATGTAAATTAATTCTTTTACTTGTCAAAATAATATCAAAAATCTGATAGAAAGAACAGACTATTCTTTTAAGAAGCAAACAAACAAGACAGCTTGGATTTGAAAAGGATAGGCTTTCATTATGTTAGAGACCTTGGCAATCTTGCAGATATATTCATGAATTTATCACTGAAAATTTTAACACAAACTACTCATGAATTTTCAATGCCACTTTCTCAAAAAAGTACAGTAAATGGTTATTAAAGAATAGATCTTTAAACTCCGTGCATCAGGAATCTCTTTCACACACAGTTAACTGGACGAAATGTGTGACATTACAGTTTCTGTAATCTGCCAAAACCAAAGAAAATTGTGGGTAGATACTAGCAATATGTCACCACATATTAACAGTACTAAAATCTGTTAATGAAACTACTATACATATCATAAACAGCAGGAGTTTTGGAATGCCATGCAGCTTTTAAATTATTAGCACTAATTAGCCAAATCAAAAAAAGACCAGGAAACATACAAGAAGGGAAGGCAAGCCTACCTGCATTGCTGTGTCAAAATTACATTTCCAAACAACCAATTAGTGAAGAAGACCTTTCAGCCCAATAAGCCATATGTAAAGTGGGATGGCTTCATTACAGTGGCTTCCTAATTAAAATGTAAAGGCTGCTGATCATTGCATAATTAAACAACATGTCATGTGTTTTCATCTGGCAATCGCAAGCAGCTAGGCCTAAAATCATTAATGACTAAGACATCGTCTAAATGAGTCCAGAGATTGCAGAACTACGTTCTGTCAGAACGGAGAGCATCCTATGGTCATTATGGAGATAATATCCTCCAAAGGGACTGTTATGTACAAAATGTTGAGCTTCTCTCTCTCAAAATGACTTTGACTTTTTTATATCCAGCCCTCTTACTAATTAGCCTAAAAGAAAAAGGCTAGCAGGGCTAATTAACTTCCAACTACTGTAATCTAAATATGAAGCTACAGAACCAAAGATTTTCCCTGTGGATATTCTTAAAGTTTTTCACAAGTAAAAGCCCTGGTATTGAGAAATCATTTGTTAGGTAACCTTATGCCTTGATTGAGAACCCCTTACGTGGCTTCTAACTTTACAGAAAGCCTGAAGAGTAAAACCATTTGCAGCAATAGTTATTTGTGCTCCCTGTACCAAAGACAGTCCATTCACTGCATCAGCATTCACTGATGATGCACAGGAATACTAAGACCCAAACAGTGAATTTGTAGTACTGTGAATTTATGGTGGCAAAGTAAAGGGAATTGAGAACTAATAATTCCAGTCAAGAAGAACAATACTAGCGTGACCACATACACAAGGACCACTAGGCTTTTGCCTGAATGGATTACTCAGTATGGGATGTGTGGAAAAATACAGATCACAGCCTGAACAGCGACTAGCCAGTGAGAAAGAGTTTGTGTTAGCTTGGGAATGCAAGTAAACTGCCTCTAGCTTCTGCATGTAGCTAGAAGAAACTTGTCTGTGAGAAACTGCTCTGTAGCCGTAACTAAGTCTCCTTGCTTTCTGCAAATAACCTTGCTTATCCTGATACACAATGCTTTACTGTCTCCTGCTGTTATATATATGGCCACAATACCAAGGGATTGTGGAGACATCTTGCCAGCCAGCTGCCACCAGTGTCTGCTAGGGGTAATACCAGGGCAGACACTATACTGGTTGGTCACTACTGGAACTTGGCAGAGACTCTACTGGCTGGCCACCTCCGGTAATGTGAGAACCTCTCTATTAAATCAATAATATGAGCTCACCTCCACATGTTTTCTTCAAGATCAGTAAGCCTTATGCAGAAGCACTGGCATGTTTGCACTACAAGGGGAAACAATGACTATCCAATGGATAAAATATAAAAGGATGGTATCTTTTTTTTCCCCCCTCCATAAAAGATAACACTCTTAATGTAAGGACATATTTGTAGTTGATCATTTTTACTCAAAGTGGATGTATTTGTGAGGTTGCCTAATTATTGACGTACAAAATCACTAGAGATTTCACACAAATTTTCATGTGTATTCACAATCCATGTTCTATCTGGACACTCTATATTCAATTTTAAAACACAGTATTAAACAAACAACAAACAAAAAGCCCTTTTCTAAGGAACTACAGCTTTAAGAGTTTATGCTTCAAGTACTAAGCATCTGAGAATTCTGAAGAGCAAAGAATTCTAAAGACCATTGTGTTATGAAAGAGAATGCCAGTTACTGTTTCTTCCAGAAAAAAATAAATTATATTGTATCATGAAATCTTTAAGCACACTGAAAATATGAAGTATCAAAGGGAATCTTATTAAACTTCAGTATTGGTATTAAAGGCCTCGCACAAGTAAACAACATCAGTTGCCCTTCTTTTGTCCAGTGATGTCGTCACAAATTTTTTAGATCATTCTCAGAATCAACCAAGATGGAAGGTATTATTCAACATGGAATTGAACTCCAAACCTATTAATAAATCTACATTTAATTTTTAATATTAAGTATGAGCAGGCATTCTTTTTCTTCTTTCTATGTTTTCATTTTTCTCACTACAGTTTACACAAGTTCTTCCTCTGCTAGGAGCAATCTGATAGCTGACATTTCAAAGAGACTTTGCTACATAACCCTATCCTTCCCATGTTCCACATAGCTACTCTTTCAGTTTTTAATGCAACAATCATGCCACAGTTAATTAATGTTATCTCACAGATGGACACATTAATTTACATATAGAACCAGGGCTAAATGTCTCTTTCCTATATAATGTATTGTTTGCAGTAAACCACTTGATTTAAGTGTGTACACACATTCAGCATAGCTGAAAGATTTCCTTCATTCCTCTACAGCAGCTAGAAATGTTTATAGTGCTATACATACTTGATTTTGAAAAAAGTGTGCTACATCTACATTTCATTATACAAATGCATGCCTTTTCTCAATCTCATTAAAACTGTAGCAGCACAATTCCATTTAATGAACTTCTATAAGAAAAAAAAGCAGCAGCTGTCCTTTTCCTGACTATGATGAAAGAAGCGAACCATAGCGCTAACAGGGTTGTGAGACTTAACCTGATATATGAAATCACTAAGCTGACTGACAACAGATAATTTCCAAAGCATTTCACTCAAGGCAGTAGTCAACTACTTTGCAATCCAAAAAGCATTCAGAATGGCAGACACATTCCTATCTTCTTCTTGCCTCTCAAAAGTTTGTTTTCTCACTGTTCATTCTTTTTCCCATGGGACACTAGAACACTGGAAGTCTGGTACCCAAATAAGAATACAAATGTTGGCAATAAATATGAAGCTTCTAGAGACCTCAGGAAGTTAGTGGTAGAAACTATAGTCAGTTAGATCCCTTTCTTCCCTACTGTCACTCTTCCATAAGCCAACTCCACAGACTTACTAAATTCCCAGGATGGTAAAGAACCAATTAAAGATTCCTAGATCTACATAGATCATAAAAAAAAGCAAATACAACACAATTTCAGCTCTCTCCCAGGGGTGGAGCAAAGGCAAAGATTCTGCATATATATCTCCCTCATTTGTATCTTTTCCGTCATATTCCCAATAGCAGTCTGCATTTGTTGACTTTTCAGAAGGATTAATAATCAATGCGTACCAACCCAACATGACAGCTCCAAGAAGTATGAGTGTACCGGATTTTATAGTAGAAGAATTGAGTAATCAGAAAAAAACTTAGGATTTTTAAAGTAGGACAAAATCATTATCCCTTGTGCTGAAGGCTGAAACTCATGTAAAAAAAATATATATATACACACACATGATTCAGGATGTAAACCTTCCCAAAGGAAGAGAAATCTGAATGCAATCACTTCATTACTGGGAAACTGGTAGCACTGCCAATGTTGCAAAATGTAAACAATAAAATACAGCATGTTATTTTTCTATATAACTAAAAATTCTTAAAACATATTGAATATAACAAGAAATTCAGCATTGCTAACTCAGAAAGGTGTAAGGTATAACGGTAAGAGGAAGCAATATAAGCTAAAGGGCTGATAGTAATTTTCTTCTGTCTACCATCATTCTTTCTAAAACTCCTCAGTCACTGATCCAAAATCTATTCTCATTTATGCCTTGATAGTTTCTCACTGCTGTCCAAGTACAGGACATAGAAACCACTGAAGATTCCCTTTATACTTGGTTTCTAGGCAGTATATTAAGGGCAAATGCTCCAAGTACTCCTTTGCGTCTTTCCTTCACCCTTTCCAAAATATTTATCAAAGTAAGCTGATCTTATTACATATACTATAAACAAGAATACCGGACTGTTAGACAGTTAACTAAGTGTGCACTTCACAACACTGCAATACATACTTAAATTACTCTTCTGAAATCAGAGTGCATAGTTACCAACTCTTCTGAGATCAAAGTCGGTATCACGATGCTGAGTCTGTGCAATAACATAGATAAAAATGAAGAACCTTTCTGGATCATGCCTAACAGGCAAACTCATAAAGATAGAAATGCCTAAATAGATAGGAGAAAGAGAAGCATTCCAGCCTAAAGTCTCTGAAACAAAAGGAATGCGAGTGGAGTTACCTCCTTCTCCTTACATGCAATTCTTTGCCACCCCAATTATGTCTTCATTATTTCTTGAACATTAGCTGGAAATATAACAGTATGCATCTAACTGTGACCCATTAAAATACAAGATATTAGATCAAAATGTTCACACAAAACTTACAGCACTTCAATACATTAAAATATTAGAATAATGTACATGCAGATTTTATGCTACTGTAATGCCACTGGCTTTAAGAGTTTATCATGTTTTGCATAGCAAAACTTGTTAAGAAAAATAATTCACTGACAACACTGGGGAGGAAGAACAAAAAATCCTGAAGTTTCCTAGCTGCAGTGAATACCTTTTGCTCCAGAAAAACCATTATTCATCCTATTTTCTGACCATCCCTACGAATATAATCTCCTATTATTTCCTTTTGGTCTTAGATTAGTTATTCAGAAGAGCGTTGTATTGACACTGTCAGATGCTTATACAGAATGATTTCAGACCACTTTGGCAACAGTATTTACTAAAAATGAACTTCACCATTTCAGGGAATCATATAAAACAGAATTTAGTTCTGTATTGTACCTCTTTATGGACAGAATGTCCCAAGGCACTTTATAACACAGCAGCTTACTGACAGCACAGCGAGTACAGGAAAATGCAGCAGACAGAATGTTTTCAGCAAAAGCTCACATAAATTCATAAGCAATAGAAATTCTTTCATTGAGAAGCCTTGTTGCCCAGGAACACAGGGTTTATTTCTGTTCTTTTTTTTACAAAAAAGACCTGAGACAAGTTTTTCTTCAACAAGATAAGGATCCTCATAGACTCTCCACATCAAATGTGTTAACTGGTTTTACTTAGAAGATGAATTCTTTCACACCATCTAACAGAATATTGCAAATTGAAGCTTGAACAAAATAGTGGTGAAAATACTTTTACAACGCAGGCATTCTGATGTTTAGTGTAACCAACACTGCTACCATTATGTCTTCTTGGAAAAATATAAATATACACACATATATATACACCTCTGCTGATGTTGTTTACAGATGATAAAATTCCTAGTGCAGATTCAATTTATATCAGTCAGTGAAATAAGAAATGTATGCCTACCAATACATATATATATACACACACAGCTAGCATATGTTGCACCACAGCTAACATATAGGAAACAATGGAATCTAAATTGCAGAACTCAAATAAAAATGAAATGGTCATTCTGGAATCCTTCGTTCAAGCACTCAATAGTTTGTGAAGAGACAAAGATAACCACAAATTCTTGGAAGAAGGAATTTTTTGAGTCATGTATTTATCTTCCCTGCAAATACCAAGATCCCCAAGTTTTAGCCTCACAGATGGGTACTTAAACCCCATTTCCTGTGGAATTACAATCACATAACTGCTCATTTTATCTGGCCCACAGAAACATTAATTTCCAGGGTTAGCTTCACCTTCCTCTGCTCACATTCCTTCTGCCTACCACTCTACTCCATCCATAGATCACTGTTTGTAATTCCAACTAAAGTGACTTCTCTTTATTGTGTGCTCTTGCAGCAGGTTTTGGTTTGTATGGATGGCGGTGAGCGGTGTTGTTGGAGAGATTTTGATTGCCAATTCCAACCAGGTTCTTGTGTTGAAAGGCATTACTTTTGTAGCTCAGAACGGACTCTCAGGAGAATAACCATGGTCTAATATTATTGTTTCTATTTAAAATATCTAACATTAACATTTAATGAAATTAAAATCACTTGAGCAGTACATCCACTAAGGGTCAAAAACAGCATTTGGAATCTAACGGAAGCTTTCCTTTATGCTAGTGCTGTCCAAATCATTATTTGTCTTCACTTCAGTGCTGCCTCCAAACTTAATTACTTGGCTTCCCTCAGGGCTGCAAACTGAGGCAGCTTCAAAAGGAGGGTGGCTTATATTAAATATATTTTAATTACTGTCTTCTACATCCATAACAGTAAAGGTGGCTCTGATAGTCAAAGGGAATGAATTTTCATTCACTCAGATCAGTAGCTAGTCTCTTTTGGACATATATAGAAATACCTGATGTTCATGTTTTAAATAAATTATATGACAACTTTTTTTTTTTTTAAAAAAAAACAAGAACATCCACAGAAATTGAGAATTCTAGGTCTGTAAAGATAGCAAAAAAAAAAAATCAGAGTACAACTTCTCTCCTGGCTGGCTGCATTATTATTTAAAAAAAGCTATTAAATCATTCTGATCTGTAGAAATTCAAGCTTCTGTGTAGAAGACCAGAGAGACTAGACGTCACTGCTGGAAAAGGATACTCTTCCGAATTTTATTTCCAAAGACATTTTCACATTTAATTTTTTCAACATACTTGAAGACATATTTATGACTTATTTGATTTCATCTGAAGAAAAATCAGAAAAACGTTCCATACTTGAGCAATCTCAACAAGTAAAATAATGCCCAAATACGAACTTCAAGTTTTTGCAGCTATAAAATAAAACAAGTGGACCTTCATACAGTCATGAGGGTACAGAAGAATATATATATATGAACCTGTCAAATCCACAGCCCTTTAAACAACGCTATTTACTTCAAACCATGGCAACAGCAGAGTACTGAGACAGCAGTTTTGCTAGTCAAGCTTCAAATATGTTGGACATGAGAAAACCAAAGCAGATTTTCCTATGATGAACATGTAGCAAATTGTAGTTTCATTGAACATTCAAACTTAGTTGGTTTGGGGTTTGGATTTCTTGTATTGTTCTGTTTTTAAGAAATTAAAAACAAATTTGTTTGAAAAAACATAATAGCTCAGTCGATTCGTTTTTCCCACCCAACAGATACCTGCACTCATCGCACCTCTGGATACAGCTATGCAGTTTAAAAATAAGAGAGAGAATGAAAAATTAAATAACAATAAAGATTTAAAACATTGACCAAAAGAGAACACGAGTAAAGGAAGAAAGAGTAAAGATATCGTTTAAAAATTAAAAGGAGATTACCCTGGGAGATAGGATGGGTAGTGGAAGTGGGATGAACAGCATCTTTTCACCTCTTCCCTACATTTTAAAATGAAACAGTAACACAGGTATACTTAGAGAACACTCAACATTCTATTGGATACAAACATTACTGGGCAGCCAATGGGAAGCTAAGCAAACTGCGAAAATGAAAATGATCATAGGCAGAGTTGAAGTCACTTGGAAAATATTTTATGTATTTTAGCCAACTCTAAACTTCATTTTCTCCAACCCTGCATTACAACTAGCTAGGAGTTTTGAGGCTTGCATATTAATTATCTGAACTATTTTGCCATTTCAGGATTAACTCATTTTTCCTGAGTGACAATTGATTTTTTTCCTTTAATGATAATTAAAAAAATATTGGCATTAAAACTTACATTTAAAGCAGCAGGACAAAACAAAATTCTTCTTAAACTATTCAGATTGTGGTCCTCTTCTTTATATGGAGCAAGCATTCTATATCTTCTGGCATTCTAGAGTTACAATAGAAAAAAGAATCAGGATCAAAATCAATCTACTACACTTTCTGACAATCAGTAATGTCATCAAGAATATGATTCAAAGTCCACTGAAATCAAAGGCAGTCTTCTTAAAGACATAACATGTATTCATGCTCTTCAGTTACTCATCCAGTATATACAAATCAAAGAACAAACGACTAACCGCAATTTTTATTTTGGCAGATGCTGCCTCTATATTTGGTATTTCTAAGTCGCCTACTACCAATGTTCATCAAATACTTAATTGAAGGACAGTTCATTCCTTGAATTTTTAGCAAGCTGTCTGTTCCAAAGAGTCTCGTTAAGATGTATGGAAACCAGAAGACCTTCAGGCAGCACTGAGACAAGATTAAGCTTTAACATCTCAAATGTTGCTGTTAAAAATGTACACCAAATTCAGTGGCTAGTCAGCTTGCAGGTATACAGACTACATTTAAACCACAATCCTAGCTATGCAGTTACTCTAGATATGAGGTTACCTAAATATAGAAACACAGTACTTTTTTCTGGCAATGTGGTTAGACATCTCAACACAACACTTAGCAATAAAGAACACATTCTTATTGAAAATAGTTGCCCAACAATGACATCTGCTGAAACTGCAGCCTGTTATACATTATTGGAAGCCCCCTGTTCTCTCTCATATTCATATCTCCACAGTAGCCTACAGAATCACTTCAGGGCATCTGAGAAATTGTAAAAGCTTTGGGTTAATAATGCATCCTGAATAGTCTATATTTTCATGCAGTATGCATCCATGTGATACTATGCTTAATGTAAACTTAAGATGTCAGATTTAAATAAAAAAAAAGAAGCATTTGTGCTTTTGTTTTAAGTGTGAACCCTGGAATAATTTATTCAACATACAACAATAAGCTGTCAGCTACCTTGACAACTGAAAATGAAGAGTACTGCACTCCTTGAATATTCCCAGAAATTTTTGTATTACGAAAAGAATAGAGAGAAAAGACAACACGTAGAAATCCATAGCCAGACTCCACGTGCAAGGAAACTTCATTCAGATGCCACTGCATTAGGATCTGCAGAGCCCTTAAGTCATAACAGCCCATCAGAAAAAAAAAAAATCACCTGAAGCAATCTCAGCATACCTAAAAATGTTCATCTGTCCTTTTGAAGCAGTAATTCAAGTCTTTAAGCTCAGAAGAAAAAAAAATTTGACAGAAAATACAAGGAAAAAAGCATGTTAGTGGAAGAGAAACCGCCTTAATTGGGTAGTTATGAGTATTTGATAGGATTATAAAAAGGCAAAACTGTCAGAATGCAATTCTTCTCCTGGCCACTGGCCAAAGCAGTGCAGATTTTAGAGAAAAAATAACCATAGTTAGTACAGCCTCTCTCACAGAACAAAATTTCAAAACAATTCTTTGCATTTCATTTTTATTTGTGAGAGGTAATTTTCACTCATTTATAGTTTCCCTACTTAATTTCTTCAGCTTTTAAGTCTCTGTCTGTAAAACAGAACATGCCCCAGTGAAAAGCCACTGATAGCCAGGAGCACCAGAACATATTTCCAGTGCAGATAAGCAAATACTTTAATCACACCAGGAAGATTTATCCCTGTTTGAAGCATTGTAATCCTGCAAAGAACAACTTTACCCATCTGCACCAGAAGTTGATCAGCTTAGGTGCACCAATGACTTAGCTGCAGTTAGAACAAGTGTCCACTGCAGAAAAGCTCCAGAATGATTAAAAGGAATGGGTCAGCAGAAGCTCCCTGCTGCAAGACTTTTATTCATCCCTGTCTACCAAAGTGCTTCTCTTCTCCACATGAGCCACAACTTTCTTATTCTCCAGATTCTTACTTGCTATTTTTAAAGGCTAACCATCCTGACCTAAAAAAGCCTGCTGTAACTAAGTAGAAATTCACCAGGAAGGGAAGGCAGAATGAAGATCCCAGTCCATGTTCAGTGTCACTGAGATGTGGCTTTCTCACCATCCACACAGTGGAAAGAGGACATTTCCACTTAGTTATAAAGAAGAGTCATGGAAGGCCTTCACGTATGCCATCTCTGACAAAAAAAAAGAAGCTTTTATCTTTTCCCTATAGCTAACAAATTTATTTATAAGTATTTTGTGATTACAATTTCTACAACAAAGGGCACAAAGAAATACACGAGAAAAAATGAACATGTATATTTGCATATCAGGGGTCAGAGCCATATTTCTCTTGAGCTCAGCCTTTAGAAGACTACCACTAGCTTATTAATTTGATGGTTTCTATATATTTAATTATACCACAGAGGTATTACACATACACACTTTATCCACAGCAGACATCACATGTCAGGCAAACAGTTGGCTCCTTGTTCTTCCAGCTTTTTTCTGTCTCAAAGAAGAAATATTTTAATTAAGAAAAAGGTTTCAGAATGGTATTTTGATAGCATCTGCCATTTGTTACAATCCATGTAACATGAGGGATGAAAGTCCACGTACAGCTATGTACTTACAGGACTAACATGTTCACTTAGTGCTCCTCTTACTATTCCAATCCCTCCTACTATGAATATGACCTCCCCAGTCAACTTTGGAAAAACACATGACAGCAAAAGAAATAGCAACTATGTTAGCAGCATTTCTGTTGGCCTCAAAGGGCCAATTACTTCCAAGCAGATTAAAGACACAGCATTCCTGTATTACTCTTGGTCCTTGCAGTCAAGGCAGCACTTCCTTAGTAGTAGGACCCATCCAATGCAGACATTTCAGAAGAAAAAATTATGTCTTGTCCTAGTACTCTGTCATTTTATTTATAACCATAACTGCACATTAAATACTAACAGTTGCAAAAAAGTACGCCTCTTGACTATCCTGAGAATGGTAGGATACATATCTTTTTGCTGTATATCTTATCTTTACCACTTCCATTGTCAGCCTAACGTATTTACATGACATCTGTTAGCCTTACATTTTATTCCCTTTTTAATTACCCATACAATTGAGTTCAATTATCAGTTACCAATTGTAACACGATAGAAAGCACAGCAAAGACACGAGGGCATCAAGAGCCTAGGCTGCTCAAATGCAACAGCCATAGGCACAAAAATAAGAGCAAAGAAGCTGCTTACCCTTAGAAGACCTCCAGTAGGCGGGGATCTCCAGCAAGATCCCCTTACCTCCCCTGCCAACCCTTAAATGAGGTCTGGGAAGGGGTGGATCCTGGCTCCGCCCCTTCTGGTCACTCAGGTACATTGCATGCACCTGAGCTCCCCTGGGTTGGCCCTGCCTTCCCACCAGGTGCTCCATCACTGCTTCAAGACATGACTTAGCATTTCCACTACACCAATACACTCATATGTCCAAACACAACAGTTCTGCTAACGCTAATGTGTACCTAGAAGAGTGGAGAAAATAGCTGCTGCACAAAAACAGATCACCTATTTATTGTATGTTCATGAGTCAAATGCCACAGTTGGCATTTAAATACACTTCTGTCTAGAAAATCTTAGCATAAAGGAAAAATTCACTTCCAAGTTGCATGTTTTTATAGGTATTCTAACAATCAGTACGCAAAGTAACAGTTTCTTATCATTAACTGAAGAATTCTCCTTTTACTCCAGTGTAAGTTAGCATACCTTGATGCTCCAACACCATGAGAAAGATTTGGTATCTATTAAAAACATATTTATTTTCATATAGCATATTACAGTGTGAATAATAGTTTAGCACAAAACCTTTTCTTGGTTCACCAAGAACCAGCACACCCTTCATTTTCAACACAGCTCTTCTGTGCTCAAATACAGCAGTCTGGACTATCAAAAAATAAATTAATCTTTCTGAAGAGGGGGTATGACATTTCAAAAAAAAAATTCCTTTCTTCTTTTTTTCGCTTAAGTATCACTAGAATAACTTCTTCCTCAACTCACATTTAAGCACATTCAACTCAGTATAGCTGTAGTGCGTGAAACCATAAACGATGGTACCTTTAACTTTTCCTGTTACATCTTCATTATCTAAAGTAATTCAAACTTAAGGGAAACAAGATCTACTTCATAGAATATCTATGAAAAACAGGCTTCAGGAAGATTTTCAAAGTGATCCTTCCATAATTTTGAGGCATCTATTACTCCAACAATTCATCATTTTCTATTGTATTCTATAAGAGTCAGCTGGTACTGTTGCATTCACAGTATTCACGTATTACTTACAGGTACCTACACTAATCAACTGATCATTTTTTTTCTTGTTGTGAGCAAGTTCAGCCAAAAGACAACTTCTATTAAAAGAGCTAGTGAAGATTCAAATCACAGCACATAGTATGGATACTGTCAGCAACCGTTTAGATACTAAACCATTATTCTAAAATTAGGAGCAGGACTGAAACTACTATCAAGTAGCTCTTGATGACCAAATGTAATGATCATGGGTTGCATTACCAGGCAAATTACATAATTGCACACATTTTCTATAACAGCTTTCATGTGAAGGGCTTAAAAGTGGTTAGAGCTCGTTTTTTCCCTCCTGAAAGATTAAACGAAGGCTGAAAAAATGTATTTCGAACCTTTCCAAGCATGAGCACTCTTCCAAAAAAGTATACATAACTTTTATTTTATTCAAATTATTTTGCCTTTTAACTCATATTTATACTTTATAAATAATGCTAAGATTTAATGAGATGGTTGCTATGATAAAGACAGGTCTCACTATCACAATATACTAAGTCCAATATGATGGAAAGAGAGACTCAAAATTCTGGTCTTACTGAGGGACACAAGCCTGAATGAATCTGCCTAAATGATTCTTCCCTGAAACCAAAATGTCCTGTAGGAAATCAGCATATGCTTGACATTCTACACACTGACAAATTTCTTTAAGGAATCGGCACTTTCTTACAATATAAAAAGATTATGCACTCTCAATCTACGCAATTTAAAAGTATACACTTTTTCTTCCTTGAAGAGCGTGCTAACTAATAAACCTAATATAAATTTATTCTTCAATTACAAAACAAAAAAATGTAAATACATAATGCAAACTAAAAAAACAGTGCTTTGAAATAAAGTTAAAAGAAAACTCACTAACTCAAAAACAGGGAATTTTTATAAATAATAGATTCACATTCCTTTTAAGTGAATAATAATGGCCACAAAAAAACTGTTTACTTGCTGCTAATTCTTAAATCATCTTTGTCTTTAATTTTAAAATGCTTTCCTGATCATAATAATGCAGCACGTAAATACACAAATGTGAACATTTTGTTTGCTTGCTTTGTTTCCATATTTTTTTTCAGCTTTGGTGTATTGAGACATTCCATTTTACTTGTTCCAATTATAGGTGAAGACATAACATTTTATAAATTACAAAAATTGACTAACACGAACTTAATAGAAAATAAATTATACTGATTAAAAAACAGGGGACAAGAACTAGGCTCACACAATAAATAAATTAAATTTATGTGTTCCATCTAGAGATCACTGATATTAAGTCATATCAAGTACTCACTCATCTCTATCTGAAAGAGAAGTAAGGATAATGGCACTTACAAAAGAGTCTAGAAATGATAAATTACATCTTACTGTATGAAGTCAAAGGTTAAACTTATTATTGCTCACCACAGGCCAACCTTAACCCTAGGATTAATGCCATAAACAAAACAGAAAATTCAGTTTGCACACATTATGCACTGGGATAATGTCTCTGAAGAATTACAAAAGTGAAATGATGCCCCCTACTGCTTCCAGAAAATGTTTCTTTATAAATAGGGTCTTTTGGTTCAAAGGGAAATTATCATGTAAAACCAATGAACATGTATTTTCAAACTAACCAGTGCTTATTAGCATGACATATGCCAAGGACAATTTATTTCTTCTCTGGCTTTTAATTAAAATATATGAAGGGCTTTGTCTGGTAGAGAAAACTCAGAAACAAATAGAGAGAGTTAATACAAAACCTGTTTCTCCAAAGTTATACATTTGGGTAAAGAAACCATGAAGATTTAAATTATTTGCGCTTGTATTTTTCTTGATGTAATTCTGAATACACTGAATTCCAAGCAGTAACTTTTATATAGTAATGATGTTTCTAAAATAGTGAAGCTGATAGGATTGATTTTGCTGTCATCTAGCAAATTGATGCAATTAATTAAGAGCTAACGTAGATCACACAGTGCTTTCAGGTGTGGAAGACCACAGTTCAATTCCCTATACAGTTGTGCAGTTCTAGTATCACAGCAACTATTGTTATGAGTTTCTTTGTGGGCAGGGAAAGCAATAGGGTTACTGTTTGACATGCTTTTCAGGGAAGGAGTTTAAATACTGAAGAACTATTAACAAAGTCTCTTTTTGCATTCTGCTTTTTAGCCACAACAGACCCAATTATATCAATGCAGTTAACTCCCAAATCACATTGGTGTAATCCCCAACTTCTTACAGATATTTGGACACAACTTCTCTATTTTGAAATTAGACATACAAACCGACATTAGGCACATTGCTGCCTTTAAAAATCTGATCTTCAGCGTTATTGAGAATCGAGAATTAAGGTAAAACTTAAAATCACTATTACCTACATTTGTTCAAGGCTTGCAGAGTGAAAAGGCTATAGTTCAAAAGTGTTTATAGTAGAAAAATAAACAGCATCTGAATCAGTAAGCATTAATCTTTTTCCAATCCTCACCTAATATAAATCACTATGGATTAACTGGGCACAGAAGTAGACACAGGTTTAAATAAATATAAAGTGTTCTAAGTCATAGGAGGTGGCTTTAAACTACTTAACAGTAGACATTGATCAGGCAGGGAATTCTAATAATTAAGTTTTATTTCTATGGCAAAATTGCATTTAATGGGGCTCAAATACAGCCCAAATGCAGTCGAAGACAGTCCTGATTTCTTGTGTTTCTACATTTATGAAAAAGTATATTGTTTTAGGATATAATAGAGATGACAGGGGACTGGTAGGACACCAGTATGAAGAGGTCCATAACATGGCTGATGTAAGTTTCAAAAATGTCATCTGTCATATAATGCAACCTCCAGTTCCTTCTCCTAGATATCAATATCAGAATACAAAACTTAGCGTTGACTTTCATAACTTCTGGTGGAACAAGCTGAAATGGGATCATTCC
Source organism: Numida meleagris (assembly GCF_002078875.1). Lineage (NCBI taxonomy): Eukaryota > Metazoa > Chordata > Aves > Galliformes > Numididae > Numida > Numida meleagris. The sequence continues at coordinate 6,792,964 of NC_034418.1, forward strand.
TTTGTGAAAATGTTTTTTTATTTTCCACCACTGTGAAAGCAAACATGTAAAAGGAAGCATCCCATTGCTCTAAATACGCTTTCTAAATGTTAGAGGATTAAAGCAATTTCCAGAGGTCTGTGTCTAGAAAAAGCCCTTCACTGATACTTAATTAAGCTATCTTTGCTCTGAGACATACAATAAAATACACTGGAAGCAAATGTAAATGCATCACTGTTTTTATGTAAGGAATGATGGGTCAGTTTGATAATTTTGCCACTATAGTGCAAGCTTAGCATGTCCAGTCCATCAAATTTAACTGAAATTCATGACAGTACTCTAATTTACAACAGCTAGTGATTAATCCCACTTACACTAATACGATTACATTAGATAGTATTCCCACAGAAAGTCTGCAAGCCTGATTCTAGACTGCATTGTTTTCATAAATATCTTTCAAAAGACAATTGTCAGCTACAATGTAAATATATTAGAAAAACCTCATGTGTACACATTTGTCTTCCAAGAAGTCCTCATATAGAGAGAAATGTACAGAAAGTCTGGTCCTGCCAACTATCTATACATTAAAGCTTAAAAAGCACAGTATATTCTGAGGGGAAAAATATTCTTCCTTAACTGAAGAAAAAAAAGTCTTGTTCTGTACAAGAAAATTTAAGCCAAATATTACCATTCTCTTCTAGACATTCAAATACAATTAAAAATTAGGATCAGATTCTGGAAAACAATGCAGAAGTAATCAGCACCCATGCAGATGTCCGACCAGTAGGAATAACTTCATTCACTGGAATGTTATTCTGTATAGCCAGATAAGCACTTATTTTTATGCTGGCATAAATGTCCCAGAAACCACCTATAAGGTCCTATCTTAAAAGAGGGTTTAAATTTCTGTAGTGACACTAGGAGCGAGATGTTCATTTATGAAAATTAAAAATATATATATATATTTTTTTGTAAAAAGCAAGAAAAAAGTCTCTTGGGCTGCAATAGTAAAACCATAGAGGTGCTCAGAATTCCAAGTATAGCTTTTGATGAACTAAGAAAATTGCTGTAAAGAGCAAGACTGCTGCTTTCATTTTTTGCCATTGCACAAACTTTGCTCAAGTTAGCTATTTTTTAACTCAGAGTGGCAACTGAGCAAGGCACACTTCGCTGCAGCGTATCAGCTGAAGCCGAGCTGTGTATTCCACAGACAGCTGTATGATGGTGATACTCATTCAAATTCCACTTGTTTCCACAAGTAATTCAGTAGCGTTCAATACCCTCTCACAATAAAGATTATACTCTCAGATTATCACTTCTTTTGTCAGTCATTCAAGTGAAACTACAGTATTTAAATACACAGCAAACACACAGTGTGGAACGTTTAAACTGAGACATAATAATACAGCTAAATATTTACATTAAAAAAAAATACAAAATTGTTTCCTGGAACATTTCCCAGACTAAATGACGGTCTTTGCCAATACACCTGCAGCTCTTTGCAACTAATTAAGAAACCCGAGCAAACACGCTCAAAAAGCTTCAAAAAACAAATGCAAACTCCATTGCATAAGGAGAGAATTATTACCAACTTTCAGCAACTGATGCATGTGTAATTGCAATACTTTTCTTTTTCTTCCTTTAGCAAAGATTCAAATGTTTACAGCTTTAAAAAGAGTTCAGAACAAAGGAAGGTAATTAATTTAAAATTCAGGGGCAGAAAAAAGATCAGTATTAGAAACTGATAGTTGCAAGATCTATACCTTGGATTATTTTCAAACAGTTTTCCTCTTGAAACCAAAGAAATAAAACAAAAGCTTTGATCTTTGGGTTCATTAAGAACTCTGCATTGCAGTCAGCACTACAAAAAGGAAGCTTTCTGAATCACAATTATCAAACAATTATACAGGTCTTTCACTGAATAACCAGAGATATCAATAAGGTCTAGAAGTTTATCCTTATAAAGCACGGTTATTTTATGTCAAATGAATTTTGCCTTCTTGTTTCATACTTTTGTAAAGAAGCAAACCATAATACTCATTAATTAAAGCAACTAGCAAAATCTTCCGATTAGAATTTGATTGAGATACATAGAATTGAGGTACTGCTTTTCAATAAACTTTGCTACAGTAATATTTATGTTATGACTGAAAATTAGAGTTTCTGCTATTCAAATTAAAGCAGCAAGTTTTCTATACCTCAGTATTTTAGGACTCCAGCCTAAAAGTAATTGCATGTCTATTTAAACTTATGCATGATAATAACACCACTGAAGGCCATAATACTAATGGCAAGGATCACAGCAGAATCCATGAAGAGTATAATCATGGGATGCATAGCTCATGGATCTGAAAATATTTTAAGATTCAATTTCTGTTGTCTGAACTAGCACAGCTCTATTTCAAGTACAGAACTCAAGCCCAGGAAGGTTTCCCTTTCAGGAAGGCCCAGTTTCACAAAATCATTTACGCAATCGATTTTTAATTGCAGAATATTTACTGAAAAGCAAGAAGTTGCTCAAGCAAACTACTTTAAAACATGTGAGAAATGTTAGAGTATTTCTCTAACATTAATACAATTAATGAAAAACTTGGCAACAACTTGCTTGCTTACAGTCAGAACAATTTGTAAAATGTCCCACTGGTGTTGCAAGTAGAAATACAAGAGCAGGCATTCGGTGACCAATTCCCTCAACTGCTACCAGTTAAGCACTACATTTTCCCTACCCTAAAGTAAGCTTGCAAGATATGACCAAAGGGTCAGGAAACTGAAATCTCACCTCCAACTAAACAGGACCTATCACTCTGGATATTCTACTGTGAACTGCCCACTTTCTTCCTTGACAAGTCCTCTCCGTCAGCCTATTATAAAACGTAAGAGAATTTCTGGTGTACTCAGCCCAGCCAAAGTCTGGTTTCAACACACCTGAATACATGTGTGGGACAAAAAACTTGCAACTTTTCCAAAGATTGGGGAGCATTAATTTAGGTCCACAGTTTCAAACTGGAAAAAAATAATCTAAATATTTTTTTAATCCTCATTCACAGCAATGCATTGAGACAGTTTCAACTAGTTTTAACAACCAAATCATGCCTGCAAACATAAGTAAACCTTTTCTACAGCATTGATCTTTTCCCCTCACAAAGGGTTCTAGTTTATCTTGAATGCTAAAATGTCACACGCTGCTTAATCTTGGCACACTGGAGCACAGTCTTAAGGAACCTTACTCTCTTGCAATGACCTCCCTGAGAGACGCTTCAGACCACTGTAATGCTGTAAATCACCTTTAAATACAGATTATAGAGAATTATGCAAATTACAATAAATTCTGCAGTAAGAGCAAGTTTTATTACCTACAGTGCGACAAAATATACATAAAGAGCACCAAACATTATCCACTTTATTTAGAAACCACTATATTTTCAGCTATCCTAGGACATTCCAAAAAGTAGTGTTGACGTGAGAGAAAGAACTAAAAGCATTTTATTTCAGCTTTTTAATTATATTTTGTACCTCAAAATTGCTTGCCATTGCATTTTTACTGTTAAGTTTCTTGCTAACAATTTCATTTACAGTTAACAGAGGCTGTAATGCAGCAGTGCCTGCAGTGACCACGTTGTGACAGCCGATGGCACCAACCACCTCTAGAAATTGCCCAGAAACGTAATGTGCACGTTATAGCATAATTTAAAAGCAAATAAGTGTTTAAACTACACACAAGGGGATTCATTCTAGAAAAATAAAATATATCTTTGGGAAAATCAAGCACCTTTCTCAAATATAACATTGAACATTAGAACCATATCCTGTTCAGAGCATGAGTGTGTGTAAATGCAGTGTGCACAGGTGTAACTCGCCCCATTTAACCATGCTGTGGCAACAACTATATTGCACTCAAAGATATAATGCTGTAAATTCAGAGAGCAAAAAGTATACAGCTGTGCATAAGTGTTTGGTGTGAACTTCAGGTGTGCACTGATTGTAATCTCTCATATAGTTAAGAAGTTTATAAATAGATAAACAAAGGTCCTTATCAAAGTGACACCCTGTATTTATCCTCTACCACTGTAACATGTCAGGTGTTAAGGGAACAAAATAGGGATGTTTAGATGCAGAAGATATTTGCCCTCCCTCTGGAGGATGCATTTAACGAACAGCTGTGAAAAACCAACACCGGAGCAACACCAGAGAAATGGACGAAATCCAGGGTGGAAACAACAGCGAGAACCTGGAGGATGTTCGTTGCAGTCAGGTATTTACTCCTTTGTACAGCAGTTGCTCCATACTGACAACTGCAGGTACTCAAGAACCTGGCAGAGCCTCGGAGCTACCTTAATGGCGAACATTTCTCCCTTTACGACCACAAGGGATAGAACTTACTTTTTATTATTTTTTTCCGAACGAAATCCACCACGATGACACCCCAACACTCCTGAAACCACTAAAGAGGGCTCACACAAAGTCTCCAGGCCACGGAAGACCACAGGGGGAAAGAAATTCCCTCGCTGCGCGGAGCCCCTCCCGCGCCCACCCTCGGGGCCGTCCCCGTGAAGGCGGCACGCGGCGCTAGCGGCTCTGTGGTGGCGGCGCGCGGCACTAAGGTGCTTCCTCACAGCACACCACAGCACCAGCCCGTCCGTAGCTAGCATTGGACGGTAGAGAACGAGGAGAGACCGCCTCGCTGGAGCCCAGCTCGGCTCCAGGCTCCGCAACAAACCGCCCATCGAGCGATAAAAACAGAGCGAAGCCTAGCACAGCAAAAGAACCGACGTCGCCCTTGGCAAAGATGGCGCCCGGGCGCCGAGGGGCACCGCCCACTTCCTGGCGGGGCGGCGCGGCCGTCGCGGGATGATGACGCACGCACCGAGCGGAGGGAGGTTGGGGAATCCCCGTGTTGTTGTCCTGCGGCCCGGCGGGATGAGAGGCCGGAGCGCGGCGCGGCGCGGCTGGCGGTGATGGCTGCTCGCTCGGCGGCCCGCGGCTCCGGGCCGGGCCTGGACGAGTTCACCGTCCCGGCGGAGAAACGCCGCTTCCTGGAGGGCAGCCGGGGCCGCATCCAGGGCCTATTCGAGGTGCGGCTGGCCGTGCTGGAGGCGCAGGGGGACTGGCGGCCCGCCCTCCCGCCGCCGGGACAGCCGCCGCCCGCCGCCAGGATCTGGGTGCAGCTGGTGGGCGGCGGGAAGGCCGTGCGGAGCGCCAAGGTACGGGGGCGGCGAGGGGCGCGGGGCCGCGACTGAACCCCTCCGCCCGGTGGGGCTGGGGCCTGCCTCAGGGAGCAGCGGGCGGGGGGTGAGGACGCGCCAGGACGTGCCGGCATCCGCGTAGGAAGTGAAAATAAGCGATTGAACTGCGAGAGCAAAGTGCAGCGCTGCCGGGGGCGGAACGCAGTGTCCTCGAACTGCGACCTCCGGCACTCGGACGGTGCTCCGACGGGCGTTGTCGCGATCAGAACGCGTCTCTTTCTTCCTTCTTCTCCTTCTCCAGTTCCAGAAGCCGCAGGGATCGGTTGGGTGTTGCCAGGTTTCGTGGCTGGTTTACACACCTCGCTGATTCCAAGGCCTCTTGGCAGCGCTCTGAGTTGACAGCTCGGCGGAGCTCCTATTTCCTCCAGGAAAAAGTTGGCAGCTCCGAGCTTCTTCACCTGTTGGTTTGCTGGAGCTTTTCTAAACAACAAGAAAGCTATCAGTGCTGTTTGTGCCCTTGGTGATGGCGCTAGCTGCTGTGAGGGCACTTGTACAGAATTAGTAACACCCCTTGTACAGCTGGCACACGGGGGGCTCGGCAGGAGCTGTGTGTTGCTGGTGCTCACGGCCAGCCTGGCAGCTGTGTGTGCTCGCATCGTGTGCTGAGCGCAGCAGTGTGAGCACCAGCTGGGCTGCAAGTAGCTCTCAAACCCAAAGTCCTGATATCTGGGCTTTTTGTGTCCTTAATGCACCTGTACGCAGTTATTACTAAGGATCCCGAGCACGTATTTTGTGACTTAATTCACTGTCTTCGCATTCCACTTTGGAAAACATGATTCCTTTTCCTGTGTAATGCATCAGTTCTAGGGAAAATATTATGAGAGTTAAGGTTGTTGAATTAACTGACTCTGAATCTCAACCAGTTTGATTCTGCTGTTGGGCTCAGAGATTCCAGAAGCTGTTACAGGTGACATAAGAATATTTCTCCTCCCCAAGCAGCTGCAGTACAGCTTCCTTTTTTTTCTCTTCCAGAAGAAGCCTGGAAAATAAATTTCAATTTTGTAATTGCTTTTCTTCCTGACAGCATACAAATTGCTTTTTACTCCACATACTTGAAAGGGTATAGGAGATTCTTTCCTTACATTTAAAGCAATTTTCAGACCATATGTGGATGGCTTGTTGACTAGAAAGTATTAATTATCACACATCTTTTCCTTCTTTTGAAACATTCTATTACCACAATTTGTTTTCATTTATCAGTCATTTGCAATATTCATTCTTCAGTGCTGTTTAGTTCTCAGATCTTGACTTAAAAAAAATAAAATTATTGTTTTCAGGAAAAGCAATCATGTGATGGCTAAGGTACAAACATTTTTCTGTTGATTTTGTTGCAGAAGCAATTTGTACTGGTAAGGTCTTGAAGCGTCCTTCCTTGATGGTTACACCAGTATGACTCAGAGATGATAAAAAGTGGCCTCGCATTGTTCATTGCCTTGTAATGGCTTTCAGTTTCATTTAAAAGAGAATTTCAATTTCCAAGCCTATGAGAACACAATAAAAATTGATATACTCAAGAATCTGCAAATACCATGACTGCAGCTTAAAAAGTGGTTTCACTGCATTATAGAATTATATGAAGTACAGTTGACCTAGGGAAGAATAATGCTACCTGACCAAGGAAATAGTATAGTGCTTTGACAGCTTCTGAACTCTGACGTGTTTAGAACACAGTAGTATAGAGCATTTACTTGGGTAACTTCTGGGTGGCAAAAATCACAATCCTTTTTTCATGTATTAAAAAAAAACCACCAACAACAAAGCCTGAACTTCTAGTAATTCTGTCCATGTTTATCACATAACTGGAGTTTTGTGAAATTTCTCAGTAATTTGTCAGTATCATCTCCTTTTTCTCCTTTTTTTTCTTCTTTTTTTTTTGCTTTTAGCTGTAAAATGTAAATGTTGTTTTTGATTAATGAAATCTGTCAGAGTCCAGGTAGTGTTTCTGTCTTTTTGCTTTAGTCTTATCGTAATTTTTCTATCACTTATCTTTTAATGGTTCTCACTAGTTATGCTGTATCATGCCATAGTAATAAATTTAGGACAAAGAACATATAATAACTAGTTAAAAATATAAATACCTCTGCAGTTACTCTTTGGAAGTTATTCAGAAATAGTCTTTACAAGTCCACTTTTATGAATTGACTCTAGTGCAAGGTGCTTCTGACAAAGTGTGTGTTCTCTGACCAAAGAACGAATATAACAATAGTTCTGTTGTTCTGACTAGTCTTGTTAAAAGTGAATGCTAAAACTAAAGACTGTGGTGAAAATCTAAATCTATTTTAAATGATTTAGCCTAGTAAAATAGAAGAGACAGTAATTGAAAACTGTTTCATTTTAGCTATTTTTTTTTTTTGAGTAGCACAGATTCCATTCTGAAACCCAAAGGAATGAGTTACTCTGTAAATATCGGAAGTAAAAGTTGAGTTTGGTGCAAGTATTGTAATTTTAACTATGCAGCCTTTCTTAAATTTAAGACACAAATGGCAATGCCTGTACTTGTTTGAGCCTGAGTGCTTCCAGATATTAAGAGCTCTGAGAATCAAGAATGTAAAGATATTTATTTTTTTTTCCAGTAATAAAATAAACATGTGCTGTATTTGGAACCACAGCTTAAATACTATCAGTTTCAAGTGAATTTACTTATAAATAATAGAATATCAAAAAAAGTTAGCTTTCTATAAAATCGGTTTAAAAAACACCTCAAATATGTGTTTTGTACTTGTTACCTAGTTTACTGGGAGTATTTACTTTCTTACATTTATTGTGCAAACCTGGCTTTATTTTAATGTTGCTGTTGACCGGGACAGGCTGGAGAGTTGGGCAGAGAAGAACCAGATGAGGTTTAACAAGAGCAAGTGTAGAGTCTAGCACCTAGGGAGGAGTAACGGCATGCACCAGTACAGGCTGGGGGATGACCTGCTGGAGAGGAGCTCTGCAGAGAGGGACCTGGGGGTCCTGCTGGACAACAGGTTGGCCATGAGCCAGCAGTGTGCCCTGGTGGCCAGGAAGGCCAGTGGCATCCTGGGGTGGGTTAAAACCAGTGTGGCCAGCAGGTCAAGGGAGGTGATCCTCCCCCTGTACTCTGCCCTGGTGAGGCCTCACCTGGAGTATTGTGTCCAGTTCTGAGCTCCCTGGTACAAAAAAGACAGGGATCTCCTGCAGAGTCCAGCGGAGAGCCATGAAGATGATAAAGGGCCTGCAGCACCTCTCCTGTGAGGAAAGGCTGAGCGACCTGGGTCTGTTCAGCTTTGAGAAAAGACTCAGAGAGGATCTGATCAATGTCCATAAATATCTCAGGTGTGGGAGGCAAAGGGACGAGGCCAGACTCTTTTCAGCGGTGCGTGGCGATAGGACCAGGGGAAATGGCCACAAACTGAAGCATAGGAAGTTCCGCACAAACATGCATAAGAACTTCACAGTGAGGGTGACGGAGCACTGGAACAGGCTGCCCGGAGAGGATGTGGAGTCTCCTTCTCTGGAGAGGTTCAAGACCCACCTGGACGCCTGCCTGTGCAGCCTGCTGTAGGGAGCCTGCTTTGGCAGAGGGGTTGGACTCGATGATCTCTAGAGGCACCTTCCAGCCCCTACAATTCTGTGATTCTAATGTATTTTTCCATTACTGAGTAATTTTAAATGTCAACTTTTCACAAGTATTCACTCTGCTGTCTTTTTCTCCTTCTAGGAGTATATTAAGGGACTCTGTGAACCTGAACTAGAAGAAAAAGAATACTACCCAAAGGACATGCACTGCATTTTTGTTGGTGCACAGAACATGTTTCTCAACAGTCTTATTCAGGATACCTGTGCTGACATAACAGTGCTGGAAATAGGCTTGCTTAGTATTAAAGGGGGTGCAGAAGCAGTTGTTATGGCTCAAAGTCAAGTTCAGCAGTTTGTGAAGCTTTTTGAGAATAATGAAAGCTTGTCAAGTGAATATGAATCAGATATTAAAAAGCAGTTTAGGCAATTTGTGGAAGCACATGCAGATAAATACGCAATGGATTTATTGATTTTGCCTAGCTCACTAAAAAGAGAACTCCTGACGCTCATGCAAACTGAATGTTGTGAGTCAGGGAGTGGTATAATAGATCTTACGAGGTCCGAATGCCCAGCAGAGTTCTTACAGGACAAAACCTCCAAAGTAATTGTTACAAACAGAGATAGAAAAACGGGAGGTGAGGAAGAAAGAAACAATGCCGGGACACCTGTAACTGAGCTTACAAAGCAAATGGACAACGCGTTTTCCAGTGCTCCTGAAACAGGTTTTGTTCCCATAAATGTTGTGCCTCCATTAGAGGCAATGACATCTAAAGAAAGACAATCTTGTAAAAGAAGATCTTCTGATGCTGAGGAAAGTCTCCCTAAAAAGCAGTTCTCTTTGGAAAATGACCAGGAAGTGAAGTCTGTCTCACACGGTGATCCTTCCAAAAGGGATGCAGTTATCAATCTGACTTCAGATAGCTGTAGTGGATTAGATGATCCCAGTTACTGTATAAAAGAAGGCGATGATATCAGTGAGGAAATGGAATATAAGATTCTCGTAAACTTTTTCAGAACAATGGGATATTCACAAAGTATTGTGGAAAAAGTTATTGGTATTCTAGGACAATCTGTGGAACCTTTAACATTGCTAGAAGAAATTGAAAAAGAAAACTTAAAATTTCAAAAAGAACACGAGTGGTCCTCTCAAACACCTAGAACGACAAATCCTCCTTTAGGAAGTAATGCAAATAGTTCACATAAACTAGAAGTCGAGGACATTTCTTGCAAGAAAAATCCACTTAAAACCAGTCATACTTCAAATGAGAAAAGAACAGAACATCACAAAATCAGGGATGTGCCAAGTACACAAGTTGATGCAGAAGAAAAAAGGCATGTATCAGTATGCAAACCTGTCTCTCCTTCCAGTAAAAGTTCAGCTATATGCTGTAAACGAAGAGATATTTATTGTCCTGGTAACAATCGTAATTCAACATCAAGTGATACAGAAACAGATGGTTTTGTACCTCTGAGCCCTACGCAGGCTGGAGCTCCAAAAGATGTTGATTTTGTAGCCAGAGGGAGCTCAGATGTGCAGCATACCTCAGCTAAGAGTAAAAGTGCAGTTCAGCAAAAATCTACAGGGTCCTCACCGGTGCAGAATAGTCATCCTGTTCTAGAGGACAAATCAGGACACTGCAGCTCTTATCAAGTGAGATCTCCCAACCAGCACCCTACTCAAATGTCAAATTTCGAAAATTCTACCCAAGCCCACGTATTGTCTCCAGAGATACGTTCTACAAGTCCCGATAGAGAGACGGGGGGATTGTACAGACGTCATATTGATCCTTCAGTTACCGGTGTTCAGAGATTTCTGGAATCTCTCAAAAAGCCATACAGGCTGGAGTTGAAAAATGAACCTGGGAAACCATATTTAAAACATATCATTATTGATGGAAGCAATGTTGCAATTTCGTAAGTATTGTTCTTACCAACTATCTCTTTATTAAAAGTTCAATAAACTTTCAAGTGAAGTCAGGATGATGAGGTTGCTGTAGTATATATAAAATTTTTGGTAGCTAGCTTTCTGGTGATCATTATGTATTGAGCTGAGCTTTTCAGATACTAGTAGTGGGTACATTGATAAGTTAGGGTAAGGTTTAATAATAAAAAGCTATGTGCAATTGACAGCCAGTTTAATTTCTAACATGTAGCAGTTCTGATAGTTTTCATTCTCCATTTAATAACAGCATTCATGTTTATGACAGCCATAAGTTACCACTCACAAGATTTTAGCTGATTCCACGAATGATATTTATACCAGTGTACGAATCTGACTATAATAATGTAGCTATGGCTTACTGTATCATAAAAACAATTAGCATAGAATTTAATTTAAGAAAAATGAGTACATGGTTTGAAGTTAATTACGTAGAATAAGGCAAATCTTTGGCTTTGATTTAAATTGCTAGGTGATTGCAATATTCTTGGAAAGATTTGTTCGAAAGCCTTTTAAGACTAAACTTACCTGCTTTAGTAGAACTTTCAGTAATTTGTAAAACAGCTCTGATTTTTAAAGCCCAAATATTAAAATCTGAAAAAAAAAATTGATAGATGATGGAATCGAAAACCAAATATACCTTAGCAGTAGATGAGATCCTTCTTGATAACAAGACTTTTCAAAATTAAAATTGAATTAATTCAGCAGTGTTTCTTACTAGTCAACTGTCAAGCTTGAAGGCTGATGTGTGCCATTTTAAAGCAACTCCTTGGAATTATCAGTGCTCCATCTCAGTATTTAATGCCTCAGTCAGAAGCAATTTCAGTGAGCTCTGTTGCAAGTAACTTTATCTGCAAAAGTTAACTTGCTTTGCAGGCAACTAAGAGAAAAGTTGAGTTACCTTCAGCTTAAGAGTAAAGTGGGTTTTTTTGTTTGCAGCCTTGCTGCCACAACAACAAAAAGCTGACTTTAATGATTGGAAACCCAAAAGAGCCTTTCATCAGTCTTAACTAGTTAAGTCTAGGATAATAATTCTTGAATGGAGTGTTTTATATGAGCAGGCCAGAATAGTACCAGTGATCCTACAGATTCTATAAGATACACTTTTATGCTGAGCAAATGTGTCTGAATGGTTCAGATAAGTCATCTACTTCTGGTATTAGATACAAAAGACTTTCCTAAAGACTGAGCTTAAATGCTACATAGGGGAAGAAAGTATACTGGGGGGGGAAGTGCGTGGGGGTGGGCATTCTAATGTTTTATGTCTTGTAAGAAAATAATCTGAAAGTCTGTCCTAAAATGAATTTGATGTTTTAGATTGTTGGCACTTTGTACAGTTTATTGGATGCGACTATATAAACAGCAGTCTGCATTTGTATCATTTGTATCACACACAGAATTTTCTTGCCAGAGAAAAAAAGTAGATGTATGCTTTTAGTTCCACAGATACAGACAGACAGATGTCTTTAGATAGTGCTCTTTCATGGATATGAAGTATCCTAACATTTAACCAAAATTCATGAAATAGCCGAGCTTGTATTGTTGGCGCTAATAAATATTTCTTTGCAGAACGTGTAATAATATGCATGAGTTTTGTTTGAGAACAGAAATTTAGACAGTTTTGTGAAGTGCTAGTAGAACTATTAATATGCACTTATTTCAGTAAATTTTGGCAACTTCTTCCATTTAGCAGATAATCATAACATGATGATTCCTTTTGTGGTGTCTTGATATTTGTTGATAACTTGTGTAGAGTACCAAGGGATAACTCTGAAATCCCTAGGCATATAGTTCATACAGGAATACTTCTGGTGGTGTTTTAAGCTTAATTTGTATTTAAAATATCCCATTACTTTTTGATAAGCTTTGTATGTATTTGCACGCGTTTGTGCTAGATCCATAGCATGATCTATAGTTCTTGACACTCCTCTAATTCAAATACAGCGTCTTACTACAATAAACAGGTTTTAAACAAGCTTACTTCCTCATTGCTCAGACTCTGTTATTTATAAAATAGTGACGTAGAAGTGCAAGTCAGAACTGAATTATACGCTACCTTGAACTTTTTAGAAAGATTTCCCAAACATGGATTAATGGAAGAGAAATGCAAATTGTTGGAGTCCTGCAGAAAATAGCAAATATAACACATTCTCTTTGTCTGATTTGTTCTTGTTTTTTTTCAAATGTGGATAGATATTTTGTCTACATATTTCATCTGAAACTGTTAAGCTAAGCATTCTGAATGTAAGAATATATAGTTCTTCACAAAGAGAAGAATGTATATGATGTGTCAGAAGATAAAGCATAGTATGAAGCATGGTGTTTTGTGTAGAAGCGTTTGGTTTTAGAACAACCAAATGCATCTAAAAACAGTGAATTAAAAGATAGTGAATAAGCATCTGCTTAGCTCTGAAGGTTGTGAGACTAAGGTCTCCAAACTTTCTTGATTGTGCATGATTGTCAGTAAAAGCATGTACTCCCCATGTATGTATATGTATTTATCAACTGTTTGCATGAGTTACTGAAGTTCTGATATTGTCTTCAGTCACCCCAGTGGATTGTCTTCTGTAACACTTGGAGTGCACGTACTGTACGTTAGAGCCTGCTGCTTTAGGGCAGAGCAGCTAGGTATCATTGATGTACTATTGCCAAACAGGGTCCTATAATGCCTGTCTTCTGCTGCTCAGCCAAATGGAAAAAAAAAGGTGGGGGTGGGGTGGGTTGTGTGTTTCGGGTTTTTTTGCTTGGTTTTTGTGAGTTTTGTCATTGTTTTTTTTTCAAGTAGGTACTTCTGTAGCTTCCTTCTGGCTAAGTAAACCTTGTTATTTTCTTACATGTTAGAAAGTGAAGAACTGTTTTCAATTTTGCTTTGAATTGTTTTCAGTTTTGTTTCTCAGTATCTTGAGGTTATGGAGACCCATTCTTATGTGTTTGTGCACCCTAAGTGTCATGCATTTTTTTAAGGGAGATATTAATGTTTTGCCCATGTGCTTGGACTAAGGCTGAATGGGCTTTGGAGTCACTGCTTGCATTGTGTCTTAACTCTGGAAGACTACAAGAAGCTGAAGAATTTTTCTCTTGTCATATGCAACCAAGTAAAAACTATGCATTGATGCATTAATGCTAACTGTGGTTTCAGTGTTTTTTGAATGAGGAGTCCAGAGTTTAACTGCTAACAAGTCTTTTTTTTTTTAAATCTGTATCTTTTCCTGTGCTGAAAACAGGCCTTTCATGGTAAACTAAAATATCCAAATAGTTATCAAGTCATTTTAAATTACATTTCATTAAATTGTTGAAGGAACTCTGAACAGAATAAAAATAATAGGATAGAATAATAATGTTTGTTAGAATGGTTTGTAAATCATGAAGCATGCTTTCTTTAACTTCATTACAGAACTAAAGGGAAGATTTGTTCTGGAATACAATCTGCTGTTTGCTACTTTAAGTTCTTCATAGTCATCATAGAATCATAGAGTCATCTTTTCTTTTACTTTATAAATACTTATTTAGGGTCATTGTAGATTTTTAAAGAGCTGAGATAGATGAACCCAGTATTCACAGCAGCAGCTGGGGAGCAGATGCAGTCTTTGAAATGGAAGTCTTGAAAAAACCACCTTGCCGTGATGGCTTCCTGTTCTTAGAATGCCTACTTAGTTCAAATAAAGCATTTCATATATCTGCTTATCTAGTAGTGGTGTATTTATTGATATTACAGTTTAGCTTAATTCTACATGCTATTTGATAAAGCTTATTGTTTTTTAATTTTTGGTAATTGCTGTGGAGTAGGAGTTTGTGATCATTGGGTCCAAATTGGTAGCTGCTGCTTTGGGCTTCTTTCTGGCTGCCTTGCATGAAAACAAAACTAGAGAGTCCAGTCATGTATAGCTCAACAGGTGTAAAGTTCAAAAACAAGAGAATGGAAAAGTAGAAAGCATAATTTTCAGTGTGAACGTGGCGACTTCTCTGTCTCTTGAAGTCTGACTGAGAACTATTTAAATAGTGGAAGCATTCAGCAAAGTTTTCCAGTTACTAAATAGGATATCCAACTTAAAGTGGCAGGTGGGACAGCGACTGCTGTTTAGGTTTGACCTGGAAGGCTTATGAGGGAAACTCTCCTGTGACAGTTACATTTCTTTGTCTGCTCTTGATATCAGGAACACTTAATTTTTTTCGGGCAAGGGTATAGGGCATAGATAGTTTTCTCCAGAGTCTCTGTTAATAAGTCAAGTTTTTTGCCTTTGTAGTTCAGATGTAGCTTGTTCAATTTGCTGCCCTTCTACATAAAGAGGTTCTCTTCAAACTCAGTTTGAGAATTTTAATAAATTTAAGTTTTGATACATTTACTGTAAACGGTATATAGAAATTTGAAAGAGGATCCTTGAATGCTACCAAAGGCTGCATTTCACTGTAAAATACTTGCATGGGAGTGTTTTAAAGAACTCACTGTTCAGATTTCCTGGTTGATTAGACTAAGATTCCATTCAAAACTAATAAGGTTTATGATTAGGCTTGTATTATACTATTACACTGTAATTCAAGAACAGTTTAAAATATGAATACCATTTGATTGGTTACTGTTCTGACAATCACTTGTAGTCACTTAACGTCTAACTCAAGATGTAGAATAGGAACTACATCATAAGACATGCTTGTTATGCTCATGAATTGTAATGGATTATTGTCATCAGCCTTAATGTCTTTGTTTTGTCTGTCTACCCTGTGTTCTGAGAAAACATGAGGGAAAAGCTTCAGAACTGCAACTAGGTTTAGCCTTATGTAAGCTCTTAATTGGTGTTTGGTAGGGATTTATCTAGAGGTAGCTTCTATTCCATCTTCTGTGCTTTATTTTAAGGTTTTTCTGCCTTTATTCTCCTGGAGTTAGTTACTGAAGGATGACTTCCTCCCATTGTTAAAGAGATCTGTAGGATCATTGGATAATACAAACCAGGAGGGACTTCACAAGGATATCAACTCAAACCTCTGCATCATTCATAGTAGGCAATCGTTGATTTTAAGGAAAGTCACTTAACTGAGTTGTAAAAAACAAGTAATGAGCGTCTTACTTTCTAAAGGATTGCCACTAGACTACAGCGTTTTGAAAATCTGTCTTCAAAGACATTTTGTTATTTTGTTTGAATACGGTAGCTCAGATCGTTGAAAAGAAGGGAAAGGAGGCCCTAACATCTCACATTATCCTTGAATTTATCAGAGTTAATCTTGCGGAACTAGTTAAACTGTTTTATAGTGGGATTGTATTTGGATACATAGCATGCTGATTGTCTTAATGTATAAGCAATAGTTTTCTGAAACCATTGCTGTTAGCCTCATTTTAAAGGTAAATGTACTTCTAATTACCCAGGTACTGTACTAATGAAAGCTAAAGAAGTCTGAACTACATTAAATTGCAGGTGATAATTCTATTCTCTTCTTGTGCTGAAGACATTTTTTCCATTCATAATAATTTTCATCTGTAATATCCATCTAGCTTTTATTTTGCTGAGGCTGTAGGTGTATTTTCCTACTTCTGTTTTGTTTGCATTATTAGTAGTAAAACTCTAGTGAATTTAATCTCATCTCATCTTTTTCCTCCCAACAAGTCATGGTCTAAGGAAGTTCTTCTCCTGTCGAGGAATTGCAATAGCAGTTGACTACTTTTGGAAACGTGGCCACAGAAATATTACTGTGTTTGTTCCACAGTGGAGAACAAGACGTGATCCTTCCATTACAGGTGTGGCAAATAGTTTCCTAATGTTTTCTTAGTTTAAATTGTAAATAATTATTTGGGTACTCCTATGAAAATGGAGAACAAATATTTCATAAAACGAAGGAAGGAACAGTCTGGCTGCTAAGCATGAGTAATTTGTTTTCAGTGTACATTGTGAAATACTCTGAAATTCTGTATAGACTTGCTGATAAGCCATAGATGGAGGCCTTTTTCGTTTTTTTTTGTATTTTTCTTTCTTTGCTCTTTAATTTCTGGTTTCAGCCTTTTCCTCCTCTGCTTTTATCTTAATAACTCTCCAGCTATCTGTGCTATTTCTGTAAATTAATAGGTAAAAAAAAACTTCTCTGCTATGTGTGTATATATATATATGTATGTATATATATATCTTAGTTGTCAAATCCATACATAGCTTGGAGTAAAGCTTTTGTTTTTATTGAACAGTTGTTTCATCTTTTAACAGAGCAGGATTTCTTAACACAGCTGGAAGATGTTGGAATATTGTCTTTAACCCCATCAAGGATGGTGCTGGGAGCAAGGATTGCTTCTCATGATGACAGGTATGGAATATGCATAGTTGTAAAAGGTTTTTTACACCTGGTTGTGAAAGCTTAGTCCTTCATTATCAGTAGTATTATCTAGTTCAGCATGTCTTGACAGCGCTATGCATTCAGCTTTAGACTGACTTTTATATATAACACTGTAACAGTAACATGAAATAAATCTCTAATGTTTAGAACATACTGTTTGCTGTGTTGAATTAATCTTGGACTATTTTCATGGCAACTTTAACCAAAATTTAAGAAGTGAATCCATTTCAAATATCATTACTTGCATTGAGGGAAAAAGGAATGTTCTACTAAGGTTTTTTGTGCTTTCTTGATCATTTATGTATCCCTAAATCATCTTGTAAGTTTGAGGAGCACTAGCATATATCAGCTACTGATCAGGTACCATTTTGTTCTTTTTTTTTTTTTTCCTCTTAATGTCATTGTGGCATATAGACACAGTTGTGTACTTGTGCCAGTGTATTTGTAACAGTGTTTGGGCTACTAAATTTCCAAGTTAATATGGGCACCAAAATTCTACTTCAAAACGTGGGGATCATTTTTCGATGGACAACACAGTACTAAGCTTTAGCTGGGTGGAGTGGGGTGTGCTAGCGCTTTCACTGGTATTACCACATTTTCCTAGTCTTGATGCATGGTCAGAAGAACGTGGTAGTAAAGTTTTTTTTTTCCACATCCAGCTTACCTAATTCTGCTTGGATGAGCAGTTTCTAGCTTTGTCAGACAGCTAGTGCAGTTTTGTTCTAATAATAATTCATACTTTCTCTGACTGTGGAATTGTCAAGTTCTTTGCATCATGGTCATGCCTATTTTGTTGCATCGTACAGGCATGCAGCTGACTGCAAAATTTGATATGCAAAATACAAGTGAAGTGCTCTATAGCTTTATATCCTTGCTCAAATGTTGCAAGTCCAGTCACTTTAGTAATAATGTAGAAAAAATATGTAATATCATTTTATATTATAATATGTCGATGGCCAGGTTGGAGTAGTTTACACACTGGTATTTTACATACAGCCAGCTTTTGTATATAATGTTATGCAGGTGCAGTAATTTTAAGTTTACTGTGGAAGTGAGTGTTGTATTAACATATTTGCACTTTGTTTGAAATGTGTCACTTTCTGTCTTAAAAAAAAAAAAAAGTACCAACCATTATGTCTCTGCTAATGTCATCTCTGTGCAGTATTCCAACTAGCAAAAAGCTTACTTTCAAATAGGTAAATATGGAATTTTCTAAATTAGTGTGTCATAACTTGTTTAACAACAAAATGGTAGCCGCAGTCTTTGTTAGCAGGTGTTGACAAAGCGAACAAGTAAGTAATGTGAATAACACTATATTGCAGAACACAGACATTAGTATTAAGCAGGAAGGTATATCTGAATAAGTTTGGGTTAGAATCAGTAATAAATACTGTACTTCCTAAAAAACAAGGCACTTACCTCTACAAATATTTCAGAATCTATTAATTTTGTGGGTTTGGGGGGTCTTACGATTTCATGTTGGTATTTTTTTCTTCCAGTGGGAAAAAAGCCTCCCATAAACATTATGTGCAGTAAATAAATGAATGCTGCCTGAAACTGTATTTTTTAAAGTTAGTAATGGGTCAAAAATCAAGTAATTTTCCAGTGTTTAACTTTCTTCATGTAAGTAAATTACTTTGGATGGTAAGAATATTTAGTTTTCTAGATCTTTGAACAGTTTTCAGTAAAGAAGACGATTATAACTGTCTTTGAAATGAATGTTACAGATTTTTATTACATCTTGCTGATAAAACTGGAGGTGTTATTGTGACTAATGATAACTTCAGAGAATTTGTGACAGAATCCTTTGCCTGGAGAGAAATTATTCAGAAAAGGTAATTACTTAGATTTCTATAAAAGCTTAAAGGATGTCTGTCCTTAAAGTTACAGGCACTCTTAATTTAAAAAAATAAAAGTTTAAAAAAATTATAATTCCACATGGAGGTAACCTGTGATGCAATTCTTGTAGAGCCCAAGAAGTTACTGTTAGTTTCACCGCTTTGATTTGTGGCCTTATAATTGTGTGTTGAGTAGCCTGATATCCCTGTTATTCACGTATCCTCTAATGCATGTCTGTTAATTGCTCATGTAAGTAGAAGCCCTGTATGGCAGCCAAGCTGTATCACTTCTGAAGTTTCAGTGTTACATCCTGTTAAGAGTGCACACTTAGCAAGCCATTCTCACAGTCTTTCTTGTTAGACAGTTCATTTCTGCAAGGAAATATGATGGCTGATGCAGACAGTGTCAGTTTCAGAATCACTCACTCTGCTCTGCAGTACAGCAAATAGACATAACTAGGCAAAATAATGAACACTTATCCCTGCAGCTGTTTCCCTGCAATTGTTGAGCATCCTGTGGGTTTAGATGAGTTCACTTAGCTGTCAAGTATCCCTGTTTCAATTTGTGGATTCTCTATGGATCATAGTTTCTCCTGCGCAACCAGTTTCTTCCTTTATTTTTTTTTCCTTCTCTCATTTTTCCTCCAGTTAAATCAGGTCCTCTTAATAGAAAAGTCCATTCTTCTGTTCAGCTTTGACCGAATTTCCTCTTAATCCTTCAGTCTTTGTGATATCCTCTGAGCAAACACCTACTGCAGTGACTGGGTTCTGTACATGTATACTGAAATAAATAATTGAAAACTGTCTCGGGTACTTGTCCAGTCACATGGGTATTTTCACTATTTCTCGAGTTTTACAAAAGTCAGGTTGTGTTCTCATACGCTACTTCAATAATAATACTTAACATGTCTTTCTTAGTCTGCGTGTTTTTGTGTTTTCTTTCTTTTTTTTAAGATCATGTGTTAACATCTGCTGTTAGTTTTACTTCTGGGGAAATTCCACTATACCAAATCTCCTCACAGACAAATTTTAGTTGAACTAGCTTCCCTGAATGCAGGTTTTCCACCAGCCCAAAATGATTCCAGAAAAAAAAAAAAAAAAAGCTTTTGTGTTTCAATCATAAGCATCTAACAATGTTTGCTAGTTGTGTGGCTTTCTGATAACATAAGCATTAATTGCTTTGTGTTTGAAGATCCTTACAAAGAAGGGGAGTTTGAACAACCAGAAAACCTTCTGTAATCATCTGGAAAATTCCACGCTGTTCTCTGTTTAAAAAAAAAAAAAAAAAAAAAAAACCTGCAGTCACCTGACATATGCTGTTTGTAAAAGGAAAGAAAAAAAACCAACCACCTCAGTGTTTTGCAGTGCAAATAAGAACAGTGTACATATGCTCCCTTAAAGTTACTTTGACAGTGAATGCTGGTTGTAATTAAAATGGGTATCCACTAGTTAAGCTCCAGTATCTCCTGATGTTGTATAGAGTGTTTGCTCTAAGCAAATACTCCTGTGTTATGGAGTGGGTGGCAAGGGGAGAATACACTGTCAGTAAAGAATAATGGAAGAACTTTCTTGCAGGTTGCTCCAGTACACTTTTGCTGGGGACATATTTATGGTTCCTGACGATCCCTTGGGAAGAAATGGACCTAGATTAGATGACTTCCTTCAAAGTGAAGGCTGTTCTAGGTATGAGCTCTGTTTTCACTTCTGTTTGAGACAGTTACAATTTCAGATGGGAAATGAACTGTTTGTGGCTCACTTGAAGGTTTCTGTAGAGCAATATAGTAAGGGTACAGTAAAATCAGACAAGAATGCTAGTGGGTAGTAGCTTAAAAACATGGGTATTTTTTTCCTGTTACTGCATTCTGTTCAGTAAGTGCTGGTGACATTTGCATCACTATCTCTCTCACAACTGAAATAAGTAAGACAAGTGCCTCAAATAACTTCTTCTGAGGTTTCACTGTGGTGGTTTTCATATAAAGGTGGTCCAAACTGTGTGTCAGTATTGCACAAACCTACTCATAGTTGAGGTATGTGGTAGTCTAGTGTCCTTCTAATTACAGTAGTGGTATCTAAAATACACTTGCTCATTACTAATAAGTGGGCAATAGTTACCACAGAAGAAACACTAAATTCACATCCTTTGTCACAAGAGAGGCATTTCATTTCACACGTGGTTACGGTACTGTTAATAAAACCATTTTGGAGAGGTGTTGCTATTTAAATGCATTTGTACTTGATTCACAATCTTAAATATTAATAAGCTTATGTTGTTGTTATTATTGTACTCTTTAAATATGCATGTATTTCAGAAGTATGAATTTGCTCTGCGTTATGTGCCAAGATTTGAAAATTATTCTGTTCTTTTACACAAGAATTAAGCTGCCCTTTCCTTTCTTTCACCAGCCTAACAATTATAAATGCTAATGATAGTGAAGAGTATGGAGAGGGATTTTAGAAACAGGTATTTAAAAATCAGTGAACAAAAAGGGAAAGGTATTCACTTAAATATTAATGTATAACTTTTAAAATAGAGCTCCATAATTTTAGTACAATTTCCCTTGCTAGCAGGAAAATTAACTGTAACATGAGTTCTAGTTTGTATTTCTGTGTTATTTGGTGGCATGTGAAGTGGAATTGGCCCTAAATTCAGTAGTGATAGCAGTTTTGAGTAGCAATGACTTTTTAAATAGTCTGAAATGAAATCTCAATACTTAAGAAAGAATATTCAGATCCTAAAATTGCTGGGATACTTCATGGCCCCATTAAAGATACAAGGCCATGCTTTTCTCATTTTACAATCTAAAATGTGGGCACAGCTGACAAATGTCATGAGCACAAGTAGATGAAGAATGATCTTGTGGAGCAGCTCAAGTGTCTCGGGTCTGTCCACATTTTCACATTCTGAATCAATTCTGAATCAGTATATATGTGTTCAATGCATCTTTTAATCCATTTAGATCAATGACATTTGTGTTGATACTTCCAATAAATGAACTTTGACTATTGCTGTGCTCTGCCAGGTGGGTGTTATAGTGCTCATGGTGTATTGGAACAAGTCCTAGGTAATGTTGGTTAGTATTGTTAGTCATGCCAGATTCAAGCTGAAAAATGTTATACCTGTGTTTTTTTTTCACTTTGGAATCAAGTGATTCATATTTTTTCAGTCAGTAAATGAGCAATCAGTGAAGTATAGGAGTTGTAGCTTTTTTCTTTTGTGGCTGTACAGAGACAGCGTTTGCTCTATGTTAATTTAATCAAAATTTTAATTTTATTCCATAGAGATTTTCTGTCAACACAGAAAGCTTTACAGAGCAGAGAACAATATTCTTCTGAGACACCTTTCTTCATGCAAGTCCCCATTCCAACCAGTAGTAGTCGACAGCCTAAGAATCGAGCGCACGGTGATCGTTCAGCAGCGTGGCTTCCACTGGATACAAATATGAAGGCTTGTCTATCAATTCCACCACAAAGATCTGCCTCAGAAACAGTACAGCTAAAAGAAGCCCTGATAAAAATATTTCCAGATTATGAGCAAAGGCAGAAGATTGATAAAATATTAGCTGATCATCCATTCATGAGAGATCTTAATGCACTATCTGCCATGGTGCTTGACTGAATATTATACAGGGTTTTTATATCACGACTGATCTAAATGTCAATATGAGTAAGAATGTTGCTCTGTTACGTTACTTTGTGAATATTCAGACCCTAATTTTATTTGTATAAACAAGCATATTTTTATGTATGTCCTGTTGCTAATAGATGCCAGTTTTTGGTAAATTAAAAACTGCTGCTACTTCAGATTTGTGTTAATATTTTCTATGAAAAATCTTCCGCTTCATTTTAATTGCTTATTGAAGCAGTAATGGTTCTAAAGAACTGATGTCACTTTAAATAACATGTTGGTACATTATAGAAAGCAAAAGCACTTATGTACTTCTAGTACCTCCTTCACTGAAAAACTTCCAAATATTTCTTGATGAAAATACAGACACTTTACTATTTTCAGATACAAAAACTGCTGTATAATGTTTTGTGCTTTCCTTATACCTTCATTGTATATCTTGGAAATCATGTATGCTCCTAAAGGTCTGTGAACAACTGACGACCACTGTCTGGGAGCTGTTGGAGAGTGGTGTACTGTTGCAGTACTGTCACAAGGTGGCATTATGCATCTGTTGGTTTCTAGCGATCAAGAGCCAAGATTTCTGACCTGTATTTGGATGTGATAGTTCTCATATAAAGAGTAAATGCAAGACAGACAACAGTAAGTGTTGCTATGGATAAAACTGAATATTATATGAATAACTTCTGGATACTAAGCAGACTTGCAGGTGATATTACAGGTGACTAGTAAGCTCTGTATACATGGCTAAGATGGAATCCGTAGAGTGCACAAACAAAAAATCTTGCTTGTTCATCCAGGTTGTGGGATACAATGTGAGAGCAGTTAAAAGTAAGATTCCAGATAGAAAGTGTAAAATCACAACTCTCATCAGTAGAAGATGCTTTTAATGCTTTAAAAGTTCTGTGATGCCTATGTTGCTTTTAAATTACTAAAGTATTTTGACCATCAGTATGCCTTTAGAATAATTTAAGTATCTTTAACAGTCTGTGCTGTTTTGTTTGTCTTTACCCTGCCTGTTTAAACTAAGAATCCTGCAGTAGGCTATTCACAGAACGTGATGCTGTTTATATAGAAATTACATTTGCTGTCTTGTGCAAAATTAATACACTGCATTTAAGTGTTCTACTACCTGAAATCTGTTCTGGGATCTGGCCCAAAAGTAAGGTAGGGGGGAAGCTGAATGTAGTTTCCAGAAACTGGCAAGTAGGACCACATTCAAGAGCAGAAGCGAAGTGAAGATTAGTGTGTCTGCATATGCACCTAAGTCTTTATGCCTTCCTTTTAAGAGATTTTCTTTTGTGTTTTTCTTTTTCTGAAAACGTGAGGTACAGAGCCTACGTTAAACTTCTGGCATGCTGAGCCTTACCTTGAAGCATAAGAATTTTGGCTTTCTCTGCAGTAGAGTTTCCCTGGATTTTGAAATCATTGCTTGCTTAGAAGCTAAATGTACTGGACGTACTGAGGAAATAGGTGTTGCAAGTCTCTCTCTGTTGTCTCAGATGGCCTTTTCATATGCATTCTGAGGTCAGAAATAGAAGGCAGAGTCCGGCTGCTCTCTCAGTAGGAGCTGCAGCAAGAGCAAAACTAAAATACTAGGGACGGTTATCGACAGACTCTCAAAAAAGAGAAAAAGTGAGCACAAAGAAATTGTTTGAATTGGTTCTACATCCAAATAGACTTTTTTTTTCCTTCACACTTGAGTGAATGATTCATAGGTCAGGTCAGGTGAGCAAAGTTATTCTGACCAGCACATCTTTGCAAAAAAGTAATGCTCAACTAATAAATCCTATGTGATCAGCAAGGTCTGTCCTCACAAAATCTTAGGTCTCTAAAGCCTGTCATCGCTGATTTGAGAGGATCTTTTAATGAGCAGTAGGGAAGTAAGCTGCAATCAGTCAAGGGTTTCCACTTAAGAGGGATAGGATCCTGAGGAGGAAAGTGATGGTGAATTTGACAATTCTGCATCGGAGTGAGATGGAGCAACTTTGGATCAGCTCCTAAGAAGCTCTTCTGGAAGTGATGTGGTTAAACCAGGCAGGTAGCTAAGCACCACACAGTTGTTCACAGGCTCCCTCCCTTCCAAGTAAGGTAGGGGAGAGAATTATTTAAAAAAAAAAAAAAAGTCAAAGGAAGAGGAAAAAATAATATTCATTACAATAATTGTATATGTGTGTATATACGTAACAGGTGATGCACAAGCAATTACCACCCGCCAACCGATTACCAACTAGTCCCTGAGCAGTGGCAGGTCACCCAATGAACTCCCCATTTTTCAGACTTTAATTCTGCGAGATGTCAGTAGGAGAAGCTGAGAAAACTGAAACATCCTTGGCTCTATACAGCACTGCTCAGCAACAATTAGAAACATCAGTGTTAACAATGTTGTTTTTCTCCTAAAACCAAAACAGCATCATACCAGGCACTATGAAGAAAAACAACTCTGTTCTAACTGAAACTAAGGAAAATAGGAAAATGAGCTAAGACCAGAACAGACTATTCTATATCTTCTTTGCATATCAGTATACTCAAAACTGATATTAATCATGCAGAGCAGAAGTGCAGGTAAAGAAATACAGTTTTACTTTCAACTGTCACGAGGAATGAAAAAGATACAGATTAGAGTATGACCCTGCAGGGCAGCCAAAGATAAGTACCATGTTGACTACATCCAGTGTGGGAGAGACAGGGAAGAGTATGTAAACTGCTCACTAGCTAGCAATGGATTAAAGGGCTACGTTAATACCAGTAAATGGTAATGTGCTGTTCTTTCCTTTGCCAAACATCGCATTTGAAAGGAATTAAAGAGGAATGTAGTGTCAAGCGCTCAGCAGAGTAGTAGTTGATTGCTTTTGTATGATGCACGAAGCCTAGCTGGGAATAGTAGTTCTAAAACCTGTCATCTTGCTGCTTTTTCCCAGGAGTACGGACTAGAGAAAATAACTTAGTTCTGTGGCATTTATGGATATTAAAGCAGGCTGTCTAAGCTGCAGTTCTTCTGAAATGAAGCCCAGTGAGGCCACGGGTTGTTTTCTATTTTATTATATAATTTTTTAGGTTCTGATGTGCCTTCAGGTTTGAGTTTTAGGCACCACCTCCGCTAATGTTCCCATTAACAATCATTGTCATTATGGTCTGAATTTTCCTTGAAGAAAACGGATGGAGCTTTTGCAATGCTATGCCTATGGTAGAGGAACACACGTGGTTGCTTCTCATCCATACTTAGAACAAAACCATCAGTGTTTTTCCATTTTGTTTTCACTTGTTCCTAATTCCCTATTAGCTTGTTATATGAGCAACCGTAAAATCCTCGCTCAGTGCACAACAGAACCTTACTGCATGAAGAAGAGCAGCCGAAAAAGCTTTGTTGGAACCAACATCATTAAAAGCTCATCACAACCTTTTTTTTTCCTTAGGATTTTTTAATGGCAAAAAAAAAAAAAAAAAAATCTGCTTTTCTGTGCCTGAAAGTTTGTCTGTGATGCTCCTTCATTTACTGTACAAAATTCTTAGAATTGAATGAGCAAAGGAAAAGGGTAAGTCCAAATGTAAAATTACCCCTTTCAAAGCCTGAATATAAACAGAACGTTCATGATGCCTAGAATTAATTCACTTTCTGAGATGGTACAGCTTTCAATTTAAGATGTTTCCACTCAAATGGGAAGATAAAAGGAATATTGCTTTGATCCTGCTCAGAAATGTCCTGTTTTCCAGGCTAAGATACTCAGAATTCCAGGTAGGTGTAACTACTTTTGCCTGAATAGAATAGCCCTGAGTTTACCAGCAATAGTTTAATAATAATGAAATACCCAGCAATAAGCAATAAAGAGTATGTTGCATGTGTGTAATTGCCCGGCTCCATACTAACGTAATAAAATATCACAGCCACTTGAGTACATGCAAGTAGTTGTCTGTGTCATAACATGTAACTGTGGTTTAGTTAGGCTGTGAGCCTCATGTAGCAAACAGTGCAGTTTAGATACCCATGGCATTCTGGGTGTGTCAAGTTTGGACCCACAGATTCACAATCTTGGAGCTGTCCACTCTTTCTGCCATGCTCCAGACCCCAGATAGCTCATGCTCATTACTGGTTTCTGCAAGCAAGTCCTGCGCTGCTGGTGAGTCTGAATTTCTCATTCCTGCTGGACCTGAGCTAATTCCATTAACCATCTTTGGTACAGTGTTTTCCGATGTCCCCTATTATTTAGTATTTTGGTGGCTGTTTTTTATTTTTTTTCCTACCAGCACCAATGCCTTGTGTGTTCCAGGAACCTTTCCCATTGCTGTGGAAAAGAGTTGACTGAACCTAGAAGAAAAATCCTATGAGTTTGAAAATGTGAAATAGACTGTGGTATTTAGCGGTAAATTCTAGCATATCTCCTGATGCTGAATTGTATGATGAAAGAAAAATCTGAAATTTTTAAAAAATATTGTGATATGTGGGAAAGCTGTTCTTTAATGAAAGAAAAAAAAATACCTACGATGAAAACCTTAATACGAGTAGGTAAAATCTCCAAGAAGAAGCTTATGGAAATGAACAGAGCAAAACCAAGTTTTCTTCCAGATATTGACACAGAAGCATTATGTATGTCCACAGACAAGTTTGCTGTGGCAGCAGGTACCTCACTGAGTATGTGGCGGATGACCATATATTTTTTTTTCCTGTGAAAGAAAAAATTGATCGATGGTAAGCTAAAATAATTGTAGATGATCTCTTGTCTAACACAGAAAATGAGCACGCTGAGGGTCATTTTGGAGAGCAAGTGTGATGTAATACCTATTTTTTCTTAGATCTGAGAGAAGTCTTAGATTTTAATGGGTGGAGAACTAGGGGAAAAAAAAGTTAACTTTTTTATTACAGAGTTGACAATGAGAATATTTGCTGATTTTTTTTTTTCTTATCAACCAAAAATTTTCATACAGCTGGTCAGCTTAATCATTTTCACTTGTCAGAGACACTGTGGCACAAGGAAGACCTGACTTACCTCACACTGAATGCCACGCTCCTGAGGGCCTTACTGTGGCAACAGCTTTCTCTGTACAATCCTCCCCGTCCCACCACAGTATCTGTCCTGGAAGCAATGTCCAGTGCTGACAGGAGGGCTTTTTCTCAGCTGGCTCTGGCATCACTGCCACCAGCACCAAGGCAGCCATGCTGCTGTGAGGCCTCAGAGGATGTCCATCTTGTTTGACCTCAGGTGAGCTGTTGTGAGGAGGACGGGAAAAGAGGTGAGGAAGCAGAAAGGATGGCAGACATTCTGCTTAGCAGAAGGCTTTGCAAGCTTGTGTGGCAGTCTGGGCAGCAGCTGAGCTGGATTTTTGTGTCTTGGCCCCATTTTGCAGCTAAGGTGGGCAGGCTGAGGGCAAATGCGACACAGTGGAGATACTGTCAGGAAACCGGCAGGGGATGGCAGAGCGCAAGGCACACCCCTCAGCCACGTGCAGGGCAGCTCCGCAATAGGTGTATGTCAGAAATGACATCTCACATCTTACATCTGACATCTTACATCTCACCATTCTATCTGCACTGATAGCCCCAGCAGGGTGTCATAATGCCAGTACTAAACTGAGGTGGTAAGCTGCAGGTAGGCCACTATGCTGAGCAGCTTACACACGAAGCAAGGGGTGCCAGAGAGGTCAGAACTCTTCTTCTGTATCTACAGAATGTGTTTCCTGTTATGTCTATGATTTAATACTGTGTAAACACTGTAGCAATCTGTGTTGAAGGAGATGGGATTCAATCCTTTTACATCCCCATGCAGAAAGACCTCTGTTGGTATAAATTGCTTTGCCACAACTGAAAGCTGAGATTTGGGGGTTTGTTTTTCTTGTCCTGAGTGGTTGAGCTATGCCTAAAAAATGTTAAGTATTATGTTCTTATTCCAAAATAAATATTCATGTTTGGACTTAATCAAGAATAGATGAATCACTTCAAAGTCACACAGTTACTTAATCAAGTGTAGACAGAACCGCAGCGTGGTCTGGGGGCTTTGTTTGTTTGTGCTTGGTTTTAAAGGGAAATGGGTTCTCTATTTGTTATGTTTGGTCTGGTGTTAACTATAGGTCCCCTTAAATCATCTAGAGCTGTGTACATGTCTGAGCACACTTTTTTCACTTATGTGTATCCTGGCCACAGACATTTTTATTTTTAGGTGCCAATGTGAGAATATGTGCATATTGCAATCTTTATCTCTTTCTCTAGATTCTGTTCTTAAAGCACACATTGTGCTATTCAACCTTTGCTGGAGAAGGAAAAAAACACAGCTGCACTTAATCAAATTACATTTAAGTTGTACATTTAAGTGTCATGCTAACTCCCCTGGCTGTTCCTGGTTTACAGTCTCTAGAGACACGGACCACTTCCCAGCACTTCCTTGGGACAGAACCAAAAGGGAAACGTTTTGATAATGGTCACATTTTTCTCCCTTTCTGTGCTAATTAAAAAATTATTTTAATGAGAAGCATTGCTTTGAGCGGCAAATAACAGGAACTATTTCCATGAATGAGTGGTGCAAAGTTATCCTCTTCAGTCCCTTAATATTTTATAGAATCATCATCTTCAGGATAAACTCTTCAGACTCTGACTTCTGGTTATGAGTACAAGATTTTTCTGGTAAATTCAAGAGTTCACTGTCAAAATAAGTTTATTCTCTACATTTTAAGATAGGCTTTATGTAATAAAAGTGATCTTATTCACATTGTAAGAAAAGCTACAAATAAGTCCTAGTATTCAGTGCTGGTGGTGCTGCTTTTCCTTTTTCTGTCAGTGCCATATTAGGGCAGTCAGGTTTTTGGAAGAGCATTTCTGAACTGCCCTTTGCAAAAGCAGAGAAAGTGCCTGAGAAAGTTCTGTGAAAAACAGTGAATCATGCAGTGTCTTTCTAATTCTGACAGTGTTTCCTTCTGCTTTGCAAGCTCACAGGCTGTGTTTGCTATGAATGCCTTTCTCACTGGAATATTTTTGTAGCTGTGTCCAAAGCTATTTTTAGATCTGGGTCTGATTTATGTTCTGAATGGTTCTGATTTTTAGGAAGCTTGTAGTTCTGCTGCAATTCATGCACATATCCTGTTATTCTAATAAATGATATTTAAAATAATAATTACCTTGCAAGTTCAAACACTACCTACTGTGCTGTGGGAAACCATGGAGACTATGGGAGCAGATTCTGGTATTAGCAGGAGTACAGTTACAAAACTAGATGTGTCTCTCATATGTTCAATTTCTTCTGTTTATCACAGAATATGAACCCAAGGCCCTGGCAGCAGTGCAACTACCCATGTCCAAAGTATTTTTACTGTGTGCTCAATTTTGTGTATCTATATTGGTAAGTAACTCTATGGCACACTAAAATACTGCATTGCTCAAGCAAAAATAATAATGATGAATTAAAGAAAAAGGATGGATTTTAGATATGAACATTTTTTACCTTTCTGCGTACAAACTTGTTTAGAATGGTGTTCCACTGTACTGTCAAAGTTTCAGAGCTGTGTGCAATAAACCAAATTTTGCTGTTTGCATTTATATCTAAATTCTGTGAGGTTGCATTATATCATTTTTAATGGCAATTCAAAGGAAACATTTTTTGAAGAAGAAAATTTTTGAATATGTTGGTTCCCTTTTTTCAGTCTTTACTTGAGTACATATTTTAATAGTTTAAGGAATGGTATTTTCAATGTACAGAAGACTAAAAAAATGCTATGTTTTTAACAAAAAAATAGAAACTGTTCTCCAATGATATCAGGGTTCTGCTGAAATAGACTGATTAATGTTGTATCTATCACTAGGTATAGGAATTATCGTTCAAGCCTAAAGTAACCTATAACCTTTTTCTGTCTATCTAGTGAATAAACGTAACATTATTTGAAATATTTAGTCTTCACATTGTTAATTTTAAGAGGAAAACTTGCTGAGCAGAGTTTTATTCAGAGGTTAAAAAAAGAAAGAAAGAAAGAAAAAGTGCTGGCTTGCACATATGTAGGCATAGACCCCTCCTCTCTTCTTTAAAACAAATTTTGAAAATAAGTCCAAACTCTGTATGTTTGGATTCTTTAATTGCACTGTGATTCTGATGGTCCTAAAACCATTTAAAAGTTTCTGGAAAAATAAGTAGTGATAACACTCTCATATCTGTAGAGGGAGCCACTTGTTAATTCTTCAGTTCAAAGATATATAGTTGCACTCTTGAGATCCAAAGAAAAGATAGAATGTTATAAAATTATATACAAACTTAACAAATATTTTCACAGTTATTCACTCTTAGTGCATAAGTTCACTTGTCTGTCTTACTGTATCATTTTACACCTTTGTTGAGATCCTTACTGTCACGCGTTATCTTTCCCTTTTGCTTCCAGCCTCAGATATGGTAATTTTTTTTTTATTTGCTAATTGTTCAGTTTTGAGATGAAGGTGAAATTGGTAGCTATATATTTGCCTTTGTTATGAGGACTTTGAATTCAATTTTGCAATGAGAAATCTTCTGTTTGGAAAACTCTGATTTCCAAAAACTAAGGTATCAGTGCATAAGGAAAAAATAAAAAAGTGAGAGGGACTGTGTTAAAAATCAGACAAGATATCCCAGAGACTCATGTAACAGGAGCTGCCTGCCTAGTTTTAGCAGAACCAGGTAAGAACCAAAGCAGAATCCAAAAGAGGAGTCAGGAAGGGGCTAACCCTTCTGCTGGGTCAGTTACAGAAGATGAAATGACACTGAAACCATTCTTGAATCCCCACGTGAGGAGCACTACTGCACCTTGAATCCAAATGAGCCCCAGTCAGTTGTGTGCCTTGCAAAGGCAGAAGAAAATAATGAATAACTGTAAGGCAAGAGCATGAAGGTCTGGCAATATTTTTGTGGAGGAGGAGGAGATACATGGTGGTTTATAAATACTTCTCTGTGGGAGATCTTTGCAGTAGAGGGCCTTGAATAAAAAAGAGCACTTCAGAGTCCTTTGCCAGATCTCCTGCTGGCAGAACACCAAGAATATGGATAATGACATTCTTGACATTCTGAAGTGTAGGGGCTTTAAAACAGTAATATTTGACATTTGTTGGAAACAAATTAATGTTTTCTGCTTCAGATATAGCTACTCAAGTATTCTTTACATTAAAGAAGCACAATTTTCTGTATTTTAACTTTTTAGCCAACTTTTTAATTCTCTTGGCACGCATGTAGGGAGGTCTAGCAGCTGCTAGTACCTAACTGAAAGAGAAGTTTCCAGGGCTTGGTAACTTAGTTTGAAACACACAGTTCAACACTCAATTTCACAATGTTTAAACTTTTTTCCCTCCTAGAGTTGTGCCAGAAACTGACATTTGAGTACATGATTAAGGACAGAGCACTGAAAATGAAATGGTTTAAGACGATACTAGTGTGGACGTGAAATTAACTTGTAGAGTTTGTACTGATTCAGTGTGGACACAAATGATTTTGTTTGAAACTTTTCAACACATTAATTTTAAC
The DNA here is from genome assembly GCF_002078875.1 of Numida meleagris. Lineage (NCBI taxonomy): Eukaryota > Metazoa > Chordata > Aves > Galliformes > Numididae > Numida > Numida meleagris. The sequence continues at coordinate 6,824,901 of NC_034418.1, forward strand.
TAAAAAATACTTAGGGCTGTAATTCATAAGTGGTACATACTGGAGTGGCTTAAAACGCTACAGGTGTTAACTTGTGGGAGATTCACTTCAGCTACCCTTGCTGCTGCAGGAGTGCCATGTGCTGGTGTCTCCATTGTCACAGCTGAGATATTGACTTAAACTGCTTTAGGTCATTAGTCAGTTATCTGCTGTCAATAAAAATGTGGAGAAGATAGAGAAGCTAGCTGGCTAGCCTTTGTTTTATAACACCCATCAAAGCTAGACTTTACACATGGAAATCAAGTCAAGCTTTCCAGTATTGCAGCAGCTTTGAGTCTTCAAAATTATGATGGAGTAAAATGATTCATGTATAAGCCCACAAGCTTCTTCTAGCCCATCTGATGGGATTAGTCTCAGGGCCTTTCATGGGCGTTATTCCAGTAAGAGGTGAAAGCAGTTGCTGCTTGCGGAGCTATTTTAGAGAGGAAGTTAAGATTTATTTTAATGTGTTATTTAATTATATACAGTTATAAAGCAGCTTAAATGAGATTGTAATGTTCCTGTAGAAAAATTATAGCCCTTTATTTCTCTCATCACTGATGAGCTCTTGATTGCCTCTTGTTTGTATCACAGCGCGCTAATAGTGACACGCAGTCAGAAGGACGTAATAGGAGTCAGCCTTACATTGGGTGCATCTGTTCGTGAGCAGCGGGTGGGAAGATGTGGTGACTTGCCAGTGGTTATTTGGTCCTGTAGTGGCTGAGACTGAAACAGATTAATCGTTTCTTCCCCTTCTAAAGCATATGTGCTATCTTCTCATTATTAGGACTGCTATTTAGTTGTAGTGCTTATAGATTAAATACTAATGTTGCACGCAAGTTTTCTTTCCCTCCCATAAAATGACAGGTAGATGTACTTCGAAAGTTTTGTTAAGATAGTATCTCCTAATGCTGTAAACATACAGAAACATTCCTGTAAATGTAAACATTTCTTTGAAAAGTATGTAGATGATAATTTCTTTCTACTTTCTTCCTGAGTGAAACAAACACAAAGTCTATCTCTTAGAACTTTGAGGCTCTCCTGTGGTTAGAGCATGCAGACATGGGGCAGAAGGTCTGATCAGATAGCACTGTGTAAAGGGTGAGAAATTTGATAAGCAGTACTGAGCAGAAGTCTCTGAAACACCGTGAGTATATATATGGAGTGAGTTCTAGACCACAAGTAAAAATTTGGCCATATATTTAAAAATTCACTGTTTATATTTCAGAATAAATTGTGTTTGTGAGTTTTAACAACTTAGCAAACTACCACAGACAATACTACTGTCTCGTTGTGCCTCTGTACAGACTGCAATATGGAAGGAGCTGGGCATTAAATCTGACCCTACTGTAAAATGCAGGCTTCAAAGGCTTAGTATTTTACACTTACTAACATTTGATCTGGGATAATATTTCTGACAACTGTCTTTTCTACTAATTGATTAGATACATTATAAATTGTAAATATGTGTGTATTTTCTGTTGTGCACACTTCAGAAGAGAAACTGGGATTTATTTAAGTCAGTACTAAAATGGAGGTTATTGTATCCCAGGCCAGAGGTTAAAAAGCTTTCTGTGGAGAGATGTGAACAGCTGAACGGGCAGTAGCATTTTACTTCTGCTTAGACTGTGAGATTCTGATAGGGCACAGAGGATGTATAGTAGTTGCTTGTAACAACCTGGAATTCCATGGCAATTGTGTGGAGATTTTATCCCCCACTTTGCCATTATAAGACATGAAATCATGTAGTTGAAGAAGTCATGGTGAAGTACTTTTATACCAAATTATACAGTTTTGGGACACAATGCAGGTTACTAACAGAATAGAGTAAATCATACCATAACATATACCAAATACTAGAACGAATCACAATCTTCAGTATAAAAATATATTTCTACCAAAATATGAATGCTAATACCTGCCATGTCTCATGGATACTGGTAGAAAATCAATATAAGGCAAACCAAACCAAAGAAATTTAAACCAGAATTTACATACGTGGCTTACATAATAAAATATCCGCTGGCCCTGCAGAATAGAAAACCAAAACAAGACAACTTTAAACTGAAAGTATGTTGACTGAACTTAATCTTTCACAACATACTGTATTTTTTCTAAACGGCCCACTGAAGCACTGTCACCATCCAGTATAGCTTTTAGTTCACGCAGCTACTGGCTTTAGAGTGCCTGGATGGCAATATCAGAACTTAGTGTTACACAGCTCATCAGGACTAGATTTGCAGTCCCTGCACTAGCAAAAAGACAAGGCTGCTAAGGCAGAAAAAGAGCAGGAAAGATTTTACCATCTCTTAACAGAGTTGTCGGGAAGAAAATGCATCATGTGCTATGGCAGGCTGCATTCATACCTGTATTCACTCTTCAACCATGTTTTTTCTCTGAAGCTTTCTGCCAGCGTTATATTAAAAACACCTGTGATAGCCCACTCCCCCCAGCTCCTAAGGCTGCGCACTGACAATGTAGCTTAACTCACAGGTGAACAGAATATGTATGGGAATGATTGGTAATTGTTGTTATGGAAACACCCAACAGATCCAGCTTTGTTAAGGTTTTTGCTATGGTAGGTGGTCTGCAAGTTCAGAGCAAGAGGCTATGTCAGGAAAACTTTATTCTGAAATTGAGAGCCTAAAAAAGAGGGAAGCATAATGTACAGGTATGGCAAGAGTTTGATGGCTGTTAATCGTGTACGTTTTTGGATGTTTTTTTCCCTCTGTTTTTCTAGTAGATTTGATTGTTTTGCTTTTTCAATTTCTTGTTGTTTTCTCAATCTACTTATTGTTCTGATATGAGCCTGCAATGTGGTGTATTATATTTTGATGTATTGATGAGTTGGGAGAAGGAGGAAAAGACAGAATTTTGAGACAGAAAAGCATATGAATAGCTTGTAATTTATAAGGCTTGTTTTTCAATGTGATATTTTGCTGTATCTATACAGGTTCATTTTCATGTTGGCTTTAATCAGCTTGCTGCATCTTACATAGCGAGATATATGATAATATTCTAGTGAAAAAAAAAGCATAGATATATATGAGTTATTTATAAGTAAGTTAGCAGGTAGTTAATAAGAAAAATGATTTCTGTTTTTTTATTTTGTTTCTCTCCTGCTATTTGGTACCTATAACACTCATCTAGCTATCATTCAGCATTTTAACTGCTGGTTTTTTCTGTCTTCTTTTTTAAATCTAGAATCGTTTTTTGATTGATGTAGAGATATAAACAAATATCTTCTTACTCTCAGTTCATCTAGTTGTAGTGGATGATGCTTCAGGAGTTTCAGCTTGTATTTTTAAGCAGATGGCCTTTTGTTCTAAATGCTAGTCAGGAACTTTATAGGGTAACTAGGGGTCTAGAGGATACAGGTAGGAGCTTTGCAGAATTCTCAGGAATTTATATATATATAAATATGTATATGAAATGTATATGAATATATATGTAAATACCACTCAAGGTCCACAGTGCTTAAGAATCTTTGGAAAATGTGGCTTTAGCACCTCAGCACTTATTGAAAAGCATGTCTTTTGCATTCATGTGTTATCACCAAAATGTTACTACCTCAGGAAAGGAAGGACAGATGTGGATTTACAGTGGAAGGTAAATGTACCTCAGCTCACCTGCCATTAGCACCATCTGGAGCAGTACGTCATGTGTCACAAGAAGGCACAGCTGCAGCTATGTGGCTGCGCAGCACTTCCAAATAAACAGCAGCAGTGCCTGCCCCAAGTGTGGCTACGTGTCACTGCAGGATCCGCTGTGCTCAGAGAGGAGAAAATCAGGATTGATTTCTCAGTAATGAAACACAGACCTGTTAAAGATTTCAGGATGTAGTTCTAGTTCTGATTGTTACTAAACTTGCTTTCATGAGAAAGGAAGGGATCTAAGAAGAGAAGCTGTGAGCTGGAGGCATAAACCTGCAGCAAGTTGTGCTGTAGCAAGCTGCACAGGAACAAGCATTCTGAATTTCAAAGCGTACTAGAGTGCTGTGGTGATTTCATTGCAATTGTTAATGCAGGCTAAGATATTTTTAGAGGAGTCATCATGTGTTTGGTGCTAAACTTTCTTATGTGCTCATTTTATGAGTCCTAAGATGTTCGGTACCAGGGCTACAAATAGCTGTCACTTGCAGGCATTAAAGGTGGTCGGTTCTGGATCTCATTGCAGAGGCTGACTTAGTAATGTTTTCATAGATGCTCCAGTATACTTCAGAGTGCCTGGTTTTGCCTAAATCTGGCACAGGATGGTGCTTCTCCAAAGGAGAAGGAATATTTCCAGTAGGAGGTATGCCATACAGCTGTTCTAGATGCCTCTGGCCTAATAAATTTGCTGATGCTTTGATCTTAGGTTAATATGAAATCAGAGCTCTCTTGGCCTGAAAGATCCCCTTAACAACTCCCAGTCTTCCTCATGGGCTTTTTTGCTGGTGGTGCTCTCCAGGCCCTTAGTTCATCCTCTACTATTAAATTCTTTTGAGTGCAGTTCAATACAGTAGTAAGTATAAATGTTTATTTGAAACTTTTCTATGCTTTTTATTATTATCATTCTTAGAAAAATAAGCTGTGGTAGTTTTAAAAATATATAGCTAGCAAGCAACAGAAGGCTTTCATAAAAGTGAAGTAACAATCACGGTGATTTGGTGTGACTGGCAGTGCCATTAATCTGAAGATCCTGGCAGTTGGGAGGTAAGCTTCTTACAAGTGTCTGACTCCTTAGGAATTGCCATGTGCTTAACCAGCAATGAAGAGATGATAGTCTGTTTAACCATAAGAGCTTCTCTACCAGCTGCCTGCATATTAGCATAGTTCCTATTGCACAAAAATAATTTACAGTGTCATGGCATATCTGATTGCAGAAGTGTTCTATGGTATTTTCTATTTCTTGCAAATTGCTTAATATGAAGCAGCCATGAAGAAAAGCTTGGATGCATGAAGTCAGCGAACCAGTTAATTACACTGCAAGAGTCAATGCATCTACAAATGAAATACTGAATGAACCACTTATTTCATTCATGAAACAAAATTAGTTGCTTATTTAAAGAAAAGGCATTCAGTCACATCCTTATAAATTCTGTAGTTGTTGCAACTGGCGTACAGTTTGGGTTTAATTTGGAAGTGCTCTCATTTGATTTTTTTTTTAATTAAGAACTAATGTCTGTGTTACAAGTTTTACTTAGGGATTGTCTTTTGTTTTCTTGTTGTTTGTTTGTTTTTGTTATTTTGTTCTTTGTTTAAAGAGAGAGACTCTGAGTTACTCAAATGGCATGCAAAGGTGCTGTGTGCGGGTTTTGGGTTTACACAAACTGGGTTAATCTGGGTCTGTCACAAAGGGCATATGGTGTTGGAAGGAGCATATGGTCTGGGAGAGGGTGTACATCATAGTGCTGTAGAACCTTCCCAGCTGGTTTATCTACAGGGCAAATTTATGAGCTTGCTGGGGAAGTATGTGTGTCCCTGAAAATCAGTATAAGGTTTCATTATTTAGCCGGGACGCTCACGGCCCATTGTAATCTATTCACTGAAACTGTTGTCTCCCTCTCAATAACTAAATAGGTCTAAAAGCTCACAAGCTAAGGAAAGACCGAGGCTGCAAAAATAATCTCTGGAAATAATCCATATGACAGTGAAATTGCTGTTTAGGGAGCTTATAGCCTTCTGAGTTTTGTCAATACAAATTGACAATGTCTAATAAATACTTTAAAAACTACTTTGATATCACAGTTGTATGTTCGTATCATTTATAATTCACCTTGGAAAACATTGTAAAGTAGCTTTATTCCTTTTCTTAATTTATTTTGGAACACAATATATTCCAGGTCCTTATGTTTTCTTCACTGGTCTTAGTGAGATAATGAGAAGGAGAACAACAGGCAGAGCACAGAGGGAACTTGAGAAGTCATAGAATCATTTAGGTTGGATAAAATACTACAAAAGAGAGATAGGAAGGGAAAGAGAAGTAGTGGTATTTTTTTGCTAAGGTGCAGAGCTGATATTTGGAAGAAATTGTTCTATTATTTCATGTTGAACAAAGACATGTTCTTCCTTTGGCTTTTGAGCCATGAACGCAAGAAAGGTCTGTAGCTTCCGCTTGGTTACTTGGTTTAATCATAATATGCTGTAGAACTGTAAGAGAATCTCTTAATTTAAGCAACGTAGTGCTTGTAGGATGAGGCCTTAACGCACATGCTGTCTACAGCATAATGCAGCCTTAGTTTGTGATAAAGTATAAGTACTGTGTGTTAACAAAATAATAATACTGGCCCATATCCTTAATGAAAATTGTGAGGAAAATGGGAACTACTGTAAATAACTTGTATTTATAAATAATGTCATAATCAGTAGCTCGTGGTTTTAGGCTATTATGATATTTTGGCATTTTCTGGCTGTATTGTGCCTAGTTTTCATATAGGTAAGCTCATGCAGAATATTTCTCATGCAATCAATGGTAATATTAAGATATTACTAAACTTACCTAACATCTATTCTTTAAAATTCTGTGGTTACATTTTAGCTTTCCCAAATATTAATCATTTGTCTTGATATTTTGCATTTTGTCTGTCTGTATCAGTTTATTTTCTTCTTCACCCTGGCTTCTGGGTGATGGGATGGAGCCTGGCCCCAAATCCTGTGCCTATGCAAAAGCAATGCAAACTGTGGACTCATAAGCTCAGCTAAGTTCAGGTAGAGCATCAGGATTTAAAGTTATCTGGAGAATAACTTGCACTGCATCTTATCACACTTGTTCTTTTTTCTTTCTTGTAAGAAAAAAAAAAACGTAACAAAACTCCCCCTAAATATTCTACTTCCAAGACCTTATCAGATACGCTGTAACATCCCCAGATATGCTGTTTCTTATTGAACTGAACACAGTGCAACAAATTGAAGAATCATTAATTTACTAGTGCTATTATGCATATATTCTACACTTCTTAGAAGATAGCCTCATATTATGTGTTTTTTGCTTCCCTTTACAAGTGTTATCAAAGTCCCATTTTATCACAGCTTGACTGAATCTGTCATTATTAGAACTGTCTGTGGGCCGTTCAGAACAAAGCATCTAATTCTACATTTCTTAACTCCATTTCTTCTCTTTCTGATATTAAAAATCCCAGCCTAATGTCAGGTTTTCTTTCTGTAGCCCTCTAAAAATAATAATAATAATAAAAGAATGCCACTTATTTAATATACTGCTATAACATACTTTGCTTATCATTGTATAGTCTTTAGCTCTTTTGATTAAACATTGTTTAAAACCTACTTTGAAGCTAGAACTATTAATTTCTTTCTGCAATTTCACATCTTGCTTTTTATTAGAGTCCACTGCTCTACAAGCTTATTTTCTCTATGAACTGATGAGATAAGAGATGATTCTTGCCCTTTTGTTCTAATGACGATGCAAACCCAGGGAGGTTAAGCATTCCTTTATTTTGGGTGCACTTTTCAGAGTACTGTAGTAATTCTACTTCAAGCAGTGTGAGTTGCATTTGTAAATATTTTTGTTCTAGAAATAGACTAGTCTGCCCATTTCCCACAACCTTAGTCTTTTGTTCCTCCTCTCCTCTAACTTTTCCCAAATCTTTCCATCCTGCCTGTGGCTGTGACTATTTATTGTTATAGTTAGAATCTCAGTTCATTAGATTTCAGATTTTAGTCCAAGTCCTCTTGCCTGACTCTTACACAAATTACTTGTGTTATTTACTTGAAAGATTAAACAACCTGTTTTTTTTTTTTTTAAATTCATTAGGACTGCTCTCTATTTGTCTGCTTGATGGCAAACGTAAGGTCTTATATTTAAAAAAAAACCCACAAAAGAACAGAATTTCTTTTATAGTCTGAAGGTATCTCTACACAGATTGATAACTGCTCTCTGGTGAAGTTCTAAGCATAAAAAATATATATTTTTTCAGCCTGCAGTAAGTTGCTAATATTTAACTTCAGATACTGTGTGATGTCCATGAATAGTTATGTATCTGAGTAAATAAAACAGTATAGCTTTGGGGATTCTTCTGCACTAGTAGATTTTACAGCTACATGTATGCAAACTAGGATTCGAGATTACCTATAAACTCAGTAACTGTAAGATCTTAGTGTAATTGAAGCCAAGGACAAGGCTTCCAGCTTGCGTCTTGGACCTGCAGGGGACTTTCCAGTATTTCCCTTTGAAGAGGGTGAGAGAAAGAATAGCTCATGTATTTATACAAGAATTTTGTTATGTAGACTCTTATTTCCACGAATATCCCGGTGTCACGTCTATGCAGTTCCTCTTTTCAGAGTAGCAAAGCTGGCAGCTAATTAATTCTTTTCCTCTATTTTTCAAATGAAAGGTTATTCTTTTTTTCATTATTGAGCTTTATTGATACTTATGCTCTTTATGTTCTTTTTATGTAGTGATTGCTTTTGTAAAGTTTAAGCGTGTTTGGTAAAAGATCATAACTATATTTTATTTTTTCTACTTAAAATTGGTTAAAAATTGGTGCAAAATAGTGTCCAGTTCTGCTTACCAAGTCAGTATAATCAGATTAATTCAGGTTGGAGGGAACCTCAGGAGGTCAACTTGTCCAGCCTCTTATTGAAAGCAGGATCAGCTATAAGATCAGACTGCTCAGGGCCTTATCCAGAACCTCCAAGAATAGAGACCAAGCAAACTGTTTTGTGCTTGGCTGTCCTCATGCTTGAGAGGTATTTCCTTGTAGCCAGTGTTACTTCTCTTGATTCAGTTTCTTTTCCCTCTTGCTCTCCCACCATGTATCACTATGCAGAGCCTGTCTCAGTCTCCCGAATAACCCCCTTGCAGGCACTGGGGTCTATTGGATGTCCCCAAGGCTGCCATTTCTCTAAGTTGCAATTGCCTGCTTTCATCTGTCTCCTGACAAGGTGAGTGCTCCGGGCCTTGACAATCTTGGTGGTCCTCTGCTGAGCTCTCTCTTTCTAGTTCATCCGTGGCTTCTGTTTGGGAACCCGAAGTGAGTTGCAGCTGTAACTTCTGAAGCCAAGTTTTCAATAGAGTTGAAAATATCAGAGATTTCTAATTATAATTTTCATCTATGGAACTGCCTGTTTGGATGTGGTTGAGAATGTAATTGTGGAAATGGCTTCTGAAACTCTAAAAGGAAGTTCCTTGTGAAGCAAAATTTAGAAGTGTGGCAGGTTTCTGCTCAGAAACAAAGCAAAGACAAAGAGTTCTTTATGTGCTGTTTTTATGTACATATGTTTGGAGGAGATCACACACACAGAAAACCTGCCTGTCAAAGTTTAAACATTCCAGTTGTTCAGCAACAGAAAATCCTGCCAACATCAACTAGATTGATAACTAAGTAGAACAAATCAATTTATTTATTTGTTAAAAGCACAGTGAGTGTACATTTCACAGGTCATATACTTGTTTTGTCACCAAGGTAAGTCTGGGGAAAACACAATTGCCAAATGGTATGGAATTGATATTCCATGTATTACCATTTTGCTTTTAACCTTTTGAGACATTCTTTGCCTGCTTGGTATGCTACATTTGTTAATTAACTCCATCTGCTGAAAGTCTGGTCTGGCAGTTTAATAATGAGTTGCTTTATTAAAAAGTGTGCCAGCAAATGCTACTGTTGGTGGTAACAAAGGGAACTGAAAGAAAATATATCTTCAAGGTATCCGTATTTTGTTGGTCATGTCACTAAATCTTAAATTTCTATAGCTATAGTTCTCTACACTTGCGTTTTATAGGAAATGGTGTGCAATACTACAGAGTTCACTGTGCAAAATATTATATTTACAGAATAACCTTAATCACACTAGGCTTGTTCTGTAGGTCATGTTACAAAGCACAAATAAGTCCACTGAAAGCACGAAATGACTGAATTTTGCAGCTTTGGGACAGCAAAATTAGTTATTAGCAGTTTCCTCATGCAGCTTCTTGGTGAATTCCATTTGAACATGAAAATAGAGACACTGGTGTTCTATTTCTTAGGCCTACTTAAATATACTTATTCTTTACTACCAAACTCAGAAGATTTGCCTGGCAGGTTCCTGGGCATTCTTAAAGAATATGTAGAAGAAAGAGATGTAATGTTCATGTGTTTATTGGATCCGTGTGTTACAAGTTACTTTAGAATATGTATCGTTATTGAATGCATGCGTATGTACAACCAAAAAATGTTTCAGGCGAAATTTGAGGCAAAATGCTGCCTTGATATAACAACTAAATTAGTTTAATGAAAAGCCAAGCATTGCAGATTTCAGACTCGCTTTTTAACTTTGGTTTCTTCATTATGTGCCCTCTATTGTAATTAAGTAATACCTTTTAAACTAGTTTCCTATGCAAGGAATCACTGCGTTCTGCTTCTCCAGAAGCTACTGCTGTGCCACTGTATTTGTACTTAGTCTATGTGTGGTATGTAGTTAATAACATTGTACTTCCATAGAGTTTTGAGCCAAATAACTAGATCACATAGTCTGACCTGTAGGTAACTGGTAATTGCAGTTCACCTCATAATTCAGCTGGTTGTCCTAGCGTCTGGATTTTAGCATTCTGGGAGATTAAATGCTGCAAGCAGAGAATTAGTGGAGAGTGTGCCACTAAGATCCATCTGTTTATAAGTAAACAACTAGATGAGTGATTCTCCTGCCACCTACTAAGTGATCAGTGTTTTTCAAACAATAATGGAACCTCAATAGTAGGAAATGGTGAAATCGACTTTGTCTAAATTTCTTTTCTGTTTCTTTATCAGCAAAACTGAAAAGCTTATTTTAATGTGTAACTACCTGTGCTTAGTGACTGTCACCTATCAACATTCTTGACAATTTTCAGTTTTGTCAGCCTTCTACTCTGTGCCACTGTTTGGGCCTCTGTGCTTGAGCTTTGCAAAATATTTTCATTCTTTTATTATGTTTATCAGAATTGAAGAGAGCCTGTCTTTCAAATATGTGCACAGATAGAATTATCAGGTAGAAACATAATATTTCATGTTTTAAAATATGGAAGCATTTCATTACCAATATTTAAACTTAATAAATAAATATTTTGGCGCTTCTTAAACATCTTTAATAAAACAACTACATCTTGGGAAGTTGACCAGGATTTTGTGTCCAGTTCTGGGCTCCCCAGTTCAAAAAAGACTGGGACCTCCCAGAAGTAGGCCAGTGGAGGGCCACAGAGATGATACCTTTATCATCTCCCATATGAGGAAAGACTGAGTAACCTCGGTCTGTTCAGCCTGGGGAAAAGAAGACTGAGAGAGGATCTGATAAATGTTTATAAATATCTAAAGGGAGATGGGAGGCAAGTGGATGAACCCAAGCTCTTCTCAGTGGTGTGAAGCAATAGGACAAGAAGCAATGGCCTAAAACTTGTATCTAGAAAGTTCTGTACTGACATATGGAAAAAACTTCTTTATGGTAAGGATGATGGAGCACTGAAATAGGTTGCCCAGAGAGGCTGTGGATTCTCCTTCTATGGAGATATTCAAGATCTGGCAGGACGCCTACCTATGCGACCTATTGTAGTACCTTGGGTACTGACCAAATAGTGGATGGTGCATTTCAGCAGTGGTGACAGCAACAGCAGGCCACCTCCACTGTTCCAGGTTGTTACGAGTGCAGCATGCAGGCTCTTGTTCATCGCTGGCAAAAATGCATAACTAATGGTGGTGACCATGCTGAAAAATAGCTTTTCATAGTTGAGAATTTTCTCTCTCAAACAGTGTTATTCTGCTCTTTGTATCTGCTGTAGTTTCCATGGAAATAAATAGGAAGCATTACTTTCAGAGTGACCTACATATCTTCCTTGAATGTCTCTTTGTTTTATGGGAATATAACACTTTGTATCAAAAACATGAGTAATTTTATTTGTCATGAGATGATATAATCTCTGTTGGCTTGTTGAAAATTATACAATGAAAACACTTGAATAAGCTTTACTTCAGAAGACGCAACTCTCATGTTAGTGTAATATATGACACTGGCTGCCACAGTGAATCAGAAATAAGAAATTTATTCAGGCTACTCTAGTTCATTAAAAATTCTGGCTATAATGGAATTTCAGTAGCTGAATATTCAGATAATACACCTAAGGGAATTATCAAAACTGCCTTGACTCCATCGCATTGATTTCAAAGCAAAATAAGTGCTTTTGGAGGTATTATATACCTTTCTGCCAAAAGTTTTCCATTAATAGAAAACAGCTCAGATGTATATACAATGAACAAATGTTACTTCAGTTACTTAGTGTCTCCATGTCATCAAGGCAATATTTATTTGTCTTGACAAAGTTAAAAGGGATTGTGCAACTTAACTAATTTACTGACCGAAGTTTTAGTGGATGCTTAGCTATAACAGTGTGTGGTTTTTGGCATAGATTCAAACACAGAAGCTAATTAGAAAACAATGTGAGGGCCGTGGTAATTGCTGAAGAGGCCTTCGTTTGCTAAGCTCTGTTCGATCAATCATGCTTTATTTAATTTCACCAGTGTTTAAGGTGACTTTTAGGATGCTACAGAAACAGTCCAGGGGAACTTTGAAACCTAAAAGCAAAGCCACTGGATTTCTCAGCAATCAGGAAGAAACAGAAATAAAATAATCCTTTTATTAAAGGATCAAAGCAGAGGGAACCACTTGTAAGCCTGTTGCAACATCATCAGGCTCAAAGCAAAATTGATTGTGAAGGGGAAAAAAGGTAATGTACTCAAAGATGATTTGGATGTAGATGCTTGTTAATGACGTTTGATGGCTCTTGTAGCTAGCTCATGCCTTGTGTATCTTGTGGAAAAATGCCTCTGTTAGTGTATCTCTTATTGTCATTTCTGTCTTTGTGTTTGGTTATCTAGTTGTTTGTAATCAAGAGTTTACTGAGCCAGGGTAATGAAGGTAGCTAGGATATGTTGCTCAATCCCTTGTGTTGTGCAGGCTGATACCAGGAAGAGAGGAAGGTTTGTCCTGGCTCTGAATTTCATCTATTTTAATGTTATGAGTCACACGTAAGGAATCTTAATAATTGAAAACTCAAAAGGTCTTTTGAGTGCTTCCTATTAATGCACAATTCTTTAACTGCTGGGTTCTATATTATGAACAAAACACTGGTTTGCTTTTTACAGTTTCTTGCTTACAGAGCCTTTAGAAATACTAAGCTAGATATTTTTTGTGCTATTAACACTGTCTCAGCTGAAACCAGGACAGTGGCATCTTCTTTTGAGTCAAATATGACATGCCACAGTGTAAAAACTGAGTATGTCTTGCTTTTGGGTGACTGTGCAGCTGCTTTCTTCAGTTGCAGGTATTCTTGCTATATTTCAGACTCTGTGAATATATGAAGGAAATGTAACTTGGATATCAGTGATTTTCAAGAAAAACAGTTGGAAGTTTTACAGACCTTTCAGAACCACTGAATGCTCTGAAGGAAACTGATTGACAAAACAATATATTGTATGAATAACATGAAACTTTTCCAGGATATACTCTTTGTAAACTCCTGCAATGGGGAAATCTATGTAAATCTGAAAGTTGTTAAAATAATCTCAAATGTGAAAGTTAGAAAAAGTCACGCTAACCATAAAAAAAAAAAAATCTGCCCTCTAGATCAAGATTAAAAAATACTGCATGAGAAACAACATCTAAGCAACTTTTACCAATCTGTCTCAATGCTCTCCATTCTTAATTTCAGCATGGTGATTGAGTGAAATCTCTTAATCATCCTTTCCAAGTTGAATGTGATCAGAAGGATGAGAGAAGAAATAAGAATAAGGAGTGGGGTGAGGGTGAAGCTAGAGAGTAGAGAAGCGCTTATAAATTAGAGTACGTTTTACCAGTCATGCACTGTTGGTTATAGAAAGTGAAGTGTAATCCCTTGCCCAATAGATTCTCAAGGCTCAGATGGATTTTGTAACTTGCTATTCTCCTTTTGCTGTAAAAACAGCAGTGCAGCATCCAGAGCGTTAAATCAGTTCACAGAGAATAGTAAAAGCAAGAGCAACATACTATTAAAGCCTTCTGCACATGAAGTACTAACAATGGAAGAAGAATGGTAATATTGATCAAGATTCAGAGGAGGCATCCATGAAAAAATGATTTGCCCCCTTATTTTCAGTTACGTTTCTCTGTAACCTTTCACATGTGCTCACCTATAAAACAGTTTGGCATGACCTGTAGCAGGACTGAGAGCTAGAGCCTGGAAAGAAAAATAGAGTAAAAATACAGTAACTGAATTGTTTAGGTGTCTCTTGATCTGTAGTGAAGCGTAATTATTTTTTAATGTTTATATAAATCAGTTCTATGGCTTTTGTATTAGTTTCAATCGTTAGGGTGAAATTAGTAGGTCTTGTCCCACACTTGATGAATTTAAATACTGGTTTTCTTTCCTGTATTGCATTGCAGAACATCCTGTTTTGCTTTTGCCTCTCCCACTTCCTTTCAGAACTGTACTAGGAGCCTACAGGCTTTTTCAGCATTTCAAAGGGGCAATATGATTCTCAAATCAGAATGGTGTCAGCAGGAGACAGTCTGCCTAGTGTCATTTTTTTTTTCCAAGTTGTTTCTTTGTTTACACTGTGAAATGAGATGAGGGGAAAAATCAAATAGCGCACGATTGGCTCCAGTAAATACCAACTGACAGTAAACGCCTTGTTTACTGCCTGGGGAAGGCTGGTAGTTTGCTGTATTTCCAATGGGGCTGCTTCGTAAAGAAACAGGGCTCAGCTCTCCCTTGGAGCTGGTTATGCAATTGATGGGGCAGGGTTTTGGCTTCTGGAACAGCAAGCTTGCATAACATGGCTTGTAATCCAGCACTCCCTTTCCAGCTTGAAGGGACCTTTTAAAAATACATTTTCTGTAACAAAAAAAGTGCTTCCATACTTTGACATAATTATTTACTGAAGTAACGATACCCTAACTTTTAAAGGAATCTTATTTGAGAGTTGCTCTTTTTTTTTTTTTTTTTTTGCTTGATTTTCCTGTGTACGGGGTACTTTTTTTTTTTTTTCTCTCAAATTATGAATCATTTATAAGCTGAAATAAGATGTGGAAGTTTTTTTCCATACCATGAAGGCAACTTTGTCTTTTATTAACAAAATTATCTCGGTGCAATGCTGAAGTAACTGAATTATGCCAGCTAAGTATTTCTTGGAGGCTTTACGTCAATAAGCTCATTTTTGCAAGTTTTATTTTGTGTGTGTGTGTGTGATCTATATAGGAAAGGGCAGGTGACCACACTTGCAACTAAGGGGTTTGGTCCAGGTACTTGGGAAAGAAGATACCTGAATAGCAGCATGATATTAATGCCTCAAAGATGCTGTCTGCAGAGATGGCTGCAGTGGTTATTTGAGGACAATGGGAACTGGGATTTCTTGTTCTTTATTGAAGCCTAAGGGCATGCATTCTTTTTGCTCTAACAAGAGACTTCCATCTATTATTCCTCAGCTCCATTTATAACATGCACTACCCATCTCCAGATGCTCGATTACACTGTGCTTGTTTGTCTTTCCAGAAATATATGCACCCCTCTGTTGATAGAAAACTATGGAAAAGCAAATGGGTGGGATTTTGCTTGTTGCAGTCCAGGTCCTGTGTTGTCTTGTGGCTTGTCTGTGCAAATTTATATTATTTATATTTTATCTTCCAGTTGATAGAACAAAAGACGGAACTAGGGGGGAAAAAATGTGTAGATGAAGGCTACTTGGGAGTCGGAAATGTAGACAATCCAATATTCCTTCCTTTCCTGTCCCTGAACTGGCCTGCTGGATCCCCACGACCAGCATGAAAGATGTTCTCAGCTCGTTATAAATTTGGAATTTCTCTGGGCACCAAACTAGGAACAGGTGACTTGGAAAGAGTTGGAGCTACTTGTGCATCTCCCATTGTTGTCAGCTGTTGCTGCAGATGGCTGTTCCTTCTAAAAAGAACTTTGCTGGTGAGGAGATGATGTTGTATTTTTTTTTTTCATAAGGCAGTGATCAGAATGACTTTCAGATGGGACAGCAAGAAATATGGCATTACGATGTCAGTAGCAGTCATTACTTGCTCTCTTTTCATTAAAGCAGATAAGAGAGGAAAAGGAGCAGCATGGAGAGCAGTACTAAAAATTTCATACTACTGCAAAAATATGAGTTGTTTATGTGTTGCTTACACACTGCCTTCAGGAATTTGACTGTGTACTAGCAATGTTAACAAGGAAATGTTTGTACAGGAAACCATTCACTATAGGAAAATTCTCTCTCAATTCTTACTCTTTCCATTGTTTCTCTGCCACTACCATTGTTATTATCACTATCTCTGCTGCTTTGTTGTTACGCAAGCACTCTTTTTTGACTCCTTTCCTCCCAGTGTGTGGATTGTGCCCAAATCCTAAGGTGGTTTTTGGAGGGACTGCTTTTATTTATCTACTAGGTTCTCCAATACCTAAGATACTGTAATCTCCTTAAACAGGGTATCATAATTATGTAATTTAGTATGTTTCTCAAGTTACCTGATTTGAGTTTGGTTCTGTTGTTGTTGGTTTCTCCCCCCCTCTCTGCNCCCCCCCCCCAAAAAAAAACCCCACTCAAAAACAAACAAACAAAAACCCTTTACTAAGTATTTTGTGTCTAGTTTGGATTTGAATGACCAGAAAATGACTGTCTTTCTGAATCAACTCCCTAAGGGGTTAACAAAAGTAACATTAAATCTCTGGCAGGAATTCTTCAGACTGATATTTTGAGAAGTCAATAGTTTGTAACAAACAAAATCTGAAGTAGAGTTAAAAGCTGAGTTATGTGAATTCTATTTTAAATTCAGTCTCGTGTTTTGAAAGAGTGCAGTGAACAACAGTGAAAACAAAACCTAAATCTGAAAGGTTTTATTGCTAAATAAGTTTTCATGTACCAACGGGACAAGAGAACTCTTCTGTCACTTTTTAAAGGCCCCTCAGCTCAGTTTTGCTGGCTCTATAAACAGAAATTGAAAAAAATTCCTTCTCATCTCTCCTTGAAACTGTTCCGCTGAGCTCAGGAGCAAGCCTGAGGTAGGACTATGCAGTTCTGGTGTTGTCTTAAAGTTGTGAATTAAACTAGACGCATGTTATTGATGTAAGAACACTGGCATGCTGGACTAGCATGCAATTTTTTTAACAGACACAGTTACACTGACAACTCCAAAGGTTCTCAGCTTTTCTTTTTCTCCTTAGGTATAGGAAAAAGTCCTCATATAGACCAAGTAAATTTATCTGTAAAAACAATGTTGATCTAGAACAACTGCATCCGTGCAAGGAACTTGTATGTGTTTTAGCTGTCTACCTAACACAATGCCCTATCTGTGTTACAGCTTTGTGCTAGTGCAGCCCTTGAACACACACACTTCCTCTTTTGATTTATAAGATATATTACTGTCACATAGATCAGTCAAAAGTATAAGGTATGTTTATTAAAAAAGCACTGTACTGTCACTTTGCATCCATCACTGTTTGTAGTGGATGCTACGAACAAAGGTTATTTGATATAAACAACATTTGTCTTTTCAGATTATCTAGTTATGTAGCAATCTGGGATAATTCATTGAAAGGAAAAAAAGCTCCGTAATGGTATGTATAATGGGGAAAGTTTTCTGTTTATTGGAAAAAAATCACATTAGCAGCTTCAGAAATAGCCCTGAGTCAGACAGCTAGCTCTGTTATTATGTTACTCAGAAGCTAATGTATTATGAACAAGTGCCAAATATTTCTGTGTAATGCAGAGGAGATTAAATGGAAGCTTCTATTTTTGAGATCTGCTTTGTAGCGTATGTGTACTCAACAGAAAAACCTAGATAACTAGTACACAGATAGCCCTGCTAATTATGAAGGATTATGGAAATTCTATGATTCTATTTAAATGTTCATAATCTGAGCATTGTATTTATGTGAGGGATTAAGCATACAAATCAACAGAAACATTTTGAAAGTGGGATCACAAAAAAAACAATTAGAAATTTATTTTTAAATGATAATGTGGGTGCATGATTCAGCTATGTAGTTTTATTTAAAGTCACATTCCTAGAATGAGAAAGGGGAAAACTCCATGGCAGGACTAGACTGCATAAGCGTATCGGATTTCAAATCCGGTGGAGTAACTTGCACAGTGCTTGCTTGTCAGAGATGACAAAAACTGTGAGTTTGTGTGCAGTTCTTAGCTAGTGCAGCACAGTTTTATGCTTTCTGTATCACTTCTTTGCTGGAAAGGTCAGTGTGTAGGGCTGCAGAGCTGGGCATGGTAACAGCAGTTCCTCTATTTCAGCAGCAGATCCACAACTGTTGTTCACAAAAACATCTCATTTCTAAGACAAAAGCCAAACTGATTTCAAAAAATCTTTGCATTCTAGAAAAGTTCAGAGCTAGTTAGAATTATCCATATCACTGTCTATCTAGCTGTTTAAAGTGATTCTTGTTGTTTTGAAATAGGATTTCCTGTGCACTTCTTAAATATTTCAAAGTATTTAGGACTTGTGGAAGAATCTAGGATAATTTTCACAGGAATGGACTTCTTAAAAATATTCTCATCCAGAGCAAGTAGAGGGCCTTATCTTGGGGGATAGAAAGCTGCAGTAGGGGTTGACTCATCAAAACTGAGCTACTGTTTTCAAATTCTGTGCTTGGGAAACTGGGGCACAGAAGACAATGTGGGATTTGGTTCTAGCACGGATTTACAGACTCTGAATATGCTTGTGCTTTCTGAGTAGTTGTTAATTTTTTTGTTCTCAGTGTGTGAAAATATTGCTGAAATTGCAAGTGATTGTTCAAGCTATCTGGCATGTTTCAAAGTGCCCACTGAATGCTATGAAGAATTCACCTGACTTAGTGTTAGCGTTTTCATTTCTTATGGCTCTGTCTGGAGAAGAGGATTCCACTCCACAGCCATCCTTAGTGAAAGTCAGCATGGATTGTTGTGGTCACTGAAGGAAGCAGTAATTAAGGCCCTGGGAAAAGGAAGAGTACACTTCACAGCTGCCTGGCAGAGCAGCAAGTCTGTTAGCACATTGCTGTCTTGAAGAGAATGCTAAAGGCAATTACTGCTGCCTTATTAAAGGGATTAAAATCACCTTCTCTAACATTTAGAACCATTTCTATGTTGGCTCTGCAGACTTTCTGAAAGAGTTGAACAAGAAATCAGGTTTGGGTTTGATTTTAAGTAAGTACAGGTTTTTTGGTTTTGTTTTTTAAAAGAGCCCTACTTCCATACCAGTAACAAACTGTCTGTTCATTAGGTATTTGTTGCTAATTCTTACAAAATAAAAGTTAGAGATGCCTAAGAAAAGCTTTTATTCATTAGCACAGTTCTTAATGGACTAAATCTTGAAACCTGGGAAAATTCAGTTTTGGTTTTGAAGATGATATAGCTTCAATTTAGCTTTCTAAATTTTGAAACTCAAAACACAAAATGTTAAATGACGAGCTGATGGTAATTATGTTATTGTTCTGCCATTTCTAAATATTTTTACATTGAAATGTTGGTTCTGATTTTTTTTGTCCTTTTTATTTCTCAACCAGCATGCATTTACCCTGTCTTCTTTAAGCATTACTCATTTGCGTAGTCTCAAGTTCCTTTGAATGATACACAAGAATTGCACAATTTAGGCCCTACGAAATTTTGTGTAGACCAGTATCAAGTTGAATTTGCCTCTGAAATTCTTATCAGGTGGGTGGGTAAAGGTAATATTTATTACCAGTCTGTTAGGAGCAAGAAATATTCACGCAATTTCTATGTGTGAGATTCTGGTGTGTTTCTAGCATCCTTGAGAATTTATCTACAAGAATCCTACTGGGATCTAAACAGTGTGTGGTATGAACAGAATATGCCTTAGAGAATCTCATGAGCAATTTTAATGCAATGAGAAATGGTAGCAAAGATGAGTATCCAAGGAAAGTCTGAAGTCATGAAAATTAAAAATCAAGGCTAAAGAACTTTTTTGTTTCCATTTCAAGTGCTTGAAATGCTTGTTTCCTCTGTGAGTGTAGTAGCTGTAGAGTTAATTTCTCGGGCAGTTGTTATAGTAAATGAACTTTGTTTCTGGTTATGAGCCTTTATTTTATAAAAAAGACATAATAAATGTGCACATTCTGAAATTAAGGTATTTTCTATAACCATCTCTTTCTTACTTGTTTGGGATTCTGGAAGGAATTCTACCACTTGAATCTTCCAGAAAGCCCCTACGCTTGTCTCAGCACATCTGTAAGAGGGTGTGCTGGTCTTCTTTAGACATTGATAATATGTGACATTTTACTGGCTCATTGGAATTCTCCAGGGAACTTCCAAATGTTTATATATTCCCTTAGCTGCCTGGTTATCTTAACACAATGACTGAGTTTTATTACTCCTGTCACTGAGGCAGCTACTGTGGTGTCAAGCCAAGAAGGACCATCTGGGATAACTTTACAGATAAGTTCCAGTGATTTGCTTAGTTGCTTGTATTGACTTTAAAGCAACATTGTTTTAGGCTGTGAAGCGTTTTGTAGAGGTATTTGCTATTGAATCTGTTGTTTTTTTGTTTAACATGCTTTATTATTTTAAGTTCATACTACTTATGACATGGATTCTCCTCTTGTGACAGCTCTGCTATTACAAACAGGAAGTTTGTCTCTTGTGTGGTTCCTCTTTACCAGCATTATTTCTTCCTCAAGAGGACTGTACACGCAAAACATATTTGCTAGATGCTTCTCCTGTCATCAGTCTTGTGCCTGAATTGTTCATTATCATGTCTCTAACTCTTGTCTTATGTAACTGATGTGGCTGTTCAGATTGTTATTAAACAAAGTTCAGAACATCATATACTGCGGCAGTCACACTTAGTGAAATACGGATTTCTCCAGGGGAAACATTTAGCTACATAATGCTGCTGCTACATGAATTAAATTTGCATAACTTTATTGTCTTCAAGTTTTTTTTCATTAACTTGGTGACACAGTAGTTAATAGATCAAACCACAGCTACACTGAAGATGATATTTCCGTCTCTGAAATACTAAGACAACAGCTGCAATCTCCTGGGTTGATGTAGATCAGAAAGCTCTGGATAATTTTTTTTTCATTTAAGTGGTTCTGGCTCTGAAGCATAATTCCAGGGTCGATTAAACCCTGGCAATGAATGTCTTTGGGAACTTTTGCAAAACCTTAATGGAGAACCTCTTCTTACTATTAGAATTACATCTATATCTGGATACCAGCTTCAGAGTAAGAAAACTAAGGCAGCATCAAATAATTTTGATAAAAAGTAAGGTTTTATATTAAGTAAACCTCTCAAGAACTTGATTTCACAAGAAAAAGACATGACAGACTTTTGTGAAAAGCGCTCTTAATTCTACTGATTTCTAAATAGAAAGTAGTCAAACACTGTAGTGATAGATTAAAACAGAAGGAAATACGCTGATAGGTCTTGAGCAAATCATTATTGTTTAGTTGGTGCTTCATGACCTGGCCCAGTAGAGATTGTGAACCACTGTGAAAAGGAGAATGCTGAATTTTATAGCTGAATCAGTCTGATTTTATTAAACTTTATCTAAGCTTTTAAGTTTAAGCTTTAAGTGTTAGTGCTGGTTGTCTTGTAGTAGTGGTATTTTGTATTTAGTTTAAATGAAAGTATATGTTTAGGCCTCTCCAAAAGCAATGCCTCATTTATTTCCATGGAAACTACAACAGGTACGAAGAGCATAATTAAAACTATTTGATAGGGCAAATTACAAGGTACAGAACATGATATTTTTCAACATAGTCACCACCATTAGCTATGCATTTTTGCCAGCCATGAACGAGAGCCTGCATGCTGCACTCATAACAACCTGCACCAGTGGAGGTGGCCTGCTGTCGCTGTCACCACAGCTGAAACGCACCACCCACTGCCTCACTGTGCTCACATCCACTGTTTGGTCTCCATAATAAACATTCAGCAAGTGTCGATGAATGTCAATGGCTTCTATTTTTTCTGCATGGAGGAATTCAGTGACGCCCCTTTGTTTCACACGCACTTCCACGTCAGAACCCTTTTTGTCAGGCTGCCCCTCTGCTGTCATCTGTCACTTTGCAACAAAATGTAATGGAATGTTGGCAGGAAGGTTCTACCTCTACTGCCATCCCACCAACATTTTCCTCTGACATTATGGGCCAATGTAATAAAATAAGAGGTGTTACTCTTGGTGTAGCCCTTGTATATACCCAAGTCTGCTATCTATTTTCTGGTAGCTTCTCTCCTTTCCTGGTTTCTGTGTGGTAATGAGAACACTGCTAGATGATCTAACCTCCAGATATTTTTCCTCAACAACTGCTGAAAAATACACTCTCCAAGAAATGCCAAGCAAAACAATAAACTGAAAAGAGCTCTAGCTAAAAGGAAACTTTCAGCTGCAAGCATGTTTGTGAATAGAATCGAAGTAGGTGGCTGCCAATTGTTCTTTTTTAAATGGTGCCGTGACTTTTCCCAAACGTTTCACAGAAGTAAAATTCTGTTGCAGGAGGAGGATGTTGGGTATGACTGCAAATTTTCTAATATATATGAAGAAAAAGAGAGGCTGTAGGGGGAAAAGAAAGTTATCTGTTGCTCTTTGCTTGTAAGCGAAGTCAGTTTAGGGCACAGATTCGTGCAGTGGCAAACAGTCATCCATACTGCTTGACTGAGAGCATGTCCCTGAGGCAGGGCGGGCCTGCCCAAAGGGCTGCAAAGGTGTACCTGGAGAGATAGCACAGGGCAGGGGTTGGAATAGGGGTATTCCAGGAAAATATAGGCTGGGCTGTGTACTAGTTGTCCTGAGGGTCAGAGACCAGACTCTGGCTAATCTTACTTGTGTAGGTGTAACCACCGAGCCCAAAGGAGGGAGGAAGAATTATGAATAATCTGAAACAAAGAAATAAAAGGAAGCTGGAGAGAGGGAAGATAGGAATGAAGAAAACTTTTCAGATTCCTCTTCTTCATTCAGAGCTGTCAGGAACCTCTGAACTGTTCAGGAATGGCATCCTAAAATTTTGTTTACTGTCTGTTCCTTGTAGATTAATTTAAAATATCTTTATTTTTGTTGTTTTTTTTTTAAGTACTGCAGATTCTTGCTCATACTGAAAAACTAAATCAAAAGCTCTATTTACTTGGCCTCTAAAGACTGTAGGTAGCAAGAATTAATGAGTAGGATAAGACATATGAGCCTAAAAAGATTAAGCTCTTTTTCCTACCAAAGCACCTGCATAAATATAGATAAATCCAGAATCAACAGAAGATATAAATGCTTTACTATGTGATTCAGTAAAAAGACAGATGATAGATAATCAGTAAATACTTTACCTACTTTTTGTCTTCCACATAGATATGAGTGCAGTTACTATAAAGACAGAAGTTGTATGCTTTATTTCTATTATTACATATTTTCAGGTCTGAATAGCTACAGAAATCTTTTATCTATGAAACTGCAGGTATTTTTTATGCTACAATCCTGTTACAATGCTTGTACTCAAACTTTATTCCGTAGCACTTACAGACCATAAATGCAGTCAGTATCCTACTTCTCAGATGCAGTTCTCAGCCAGTTATCTTAGTTCCAAAGTGAAACATTTCAAAGATCCTATAAATAATTTTCTGGAACGAAATATGAAAGAAAATTAAGCAGCAAGGCTTGACATGGACACTTGTACTCTCTAAGCACCCTTTCAATTGCGTTGCAGTGTGAAACTGCATAAAAAGTTTAAAAATGATAGGACAGATCCCATGACTTGTTTAAAAGGTATGGCGTAAGAAGCAAGATTTGATAATTAGGAAGGGGATATGGGGGGAAATAGCTGCAATTTAAAAGGTGTGTTATTGTTTCTGATGACAATTTTGCAACAGGCCTGAAAGAATTAGAGGCTTCCAAAGAAATACAGTGGGAATCTGAGTGTATAAGGCCCTTAAACTAATATGCCAGGATTTTCAAAGGGTGAGAAGGGCCTGGAAGGAATGAGCTGTAATCCAGTTGTTACTGACCTGTGTACTACAGTTATCTCTATATTGTGTGAGTATATTCCTGGAGACCACTGCTTTCCTGACAGCTAATGAGTATCAAGAGTCTGTCCGAAAACTATAAAATATAGGCCCAAATCTTTTTCTCCAAATAATGTAAATCCAGAACATTTTTGGTGGCAGCACCCAGTCTACGTAGATGAGGGAGGAATCACAGAATCGTGATCTACTCTGTGATATGTCTTCTATATGTCAATATAACAGTGGATTTCTTTTCATTAACATACTTGGTGTCTTATTTCAGTAACTGATGTGAAACTCAAGTAGAAGAGAAGGTTCCATGCATGTATCTGTGGCCAAGCAGGCTTGGCAGGCTGTTCCCCAAGGATGATACTGAAAGAAATTCTTGGTAGTAAACCAGAAAGCAAGACCAGAAAGACTTCTTACTCTGTTACTGATTTTAGTATAAGTAACTGTTGTTGCAAAGCAGATCAAGGAATTTGGATCCCATATCTATTTCAGGTTGTAAAATTAATTTGATACCTTCTCCTGCCTTTGACACCAGATAGATGGTGAAAGCCCCATTCAGACCCTGTGTTTATTTTGGCTCAGTCTTTGCATGTCTAGTGTGTAAGTCCCACAACCGTTCCTCTCTGAATATTAGAGATGTAGCTGATGCATTTTCACATATTCCACTGTCGCTGTGGCAAATGCACTGAAATCTTTTAATATGTCCCAGATATTTCCACTTCTTGTTTTAAGGAAGTATAAAACAGGATTGTAAACTCTCCAGTGTATCTGACATTGTTGATCGTTCTTTGAACATAATAGTATTTCCTCACAGCATTTGTGTTTAAAGCTGCTCTAGAAATGTCTATACCTTGCAGAGATTTCCAGCTTTTGGTAATATAGCATTTTAACAGGCATATAATGTAAACAGTTCTTCTGGTTGCAAAAATAATTTTTTTCCCGTCTCAAGTTTCTGTGTCAAAATTTTCCTCATGACACAGCTGTGTTTTACTCTGATGTGGTGAATATTTTTGCTAAACCAGGAGGCCGCAGATTCCTTGCATGAAAAATGGCTACAACAGTTGAGACAGGGAAGGGCGAAAA
This sequence comes from Numida meleagris, assembly GCF_002078875.1. Lineage (NCBI taxonomy): Eukaryota > Metazoa > Chordata > Aves > Galliformes > Numididae > Numida > Numida meleagris. The sequence goes on from NC_034418.1 coordinate 6,849,931, forward strand.
GCTTTGTAAGAGTCACTTTAAAGAAGGAGAGGGGAAAAAAAACCCACATTCCTGGAGAGTCTTAGGAATGAAGGAGTTTCCTTGACTAACGCTGGCATTTTAGGATAAGACTTCTACATGTGAGAGGAATGGGCATCTTTAATCTTCAAGGACATGAAGATGGCCTATATTTGGACTAGGGGGGCAGGGCCAGGTGGCTAAGTGCATTGAAGAAAGTGAATGAAAAATATATTTAAAGAGTATAAGAAATTCTCAAAATACATTTCAGTAGTAAAAATTCATTATAGATTTACTTCCTGTGTATTGCAAGTTCCCAGTAAAGCAAATTAGGCCAAACTACTCAAGATGGGAGTTGAAATGTAAAGAAACTCATGCTGCTTTGATGTATGTGTGAGCATATTGAAAGTGTATATTTGTTAGCTGGCGTGATATTGAGTCCTCACAGGTCAACTTTGCACTGACTTACATGAAATCTAGAACTTAAATGTGTATGTATACAAGCTGGAGTACTTGTTTGTTTAGAGAGAATTGAGTAATCTTCCCAATACAAATCTATATATGAAATATCTTTCCAGGAAGCTCCTATTAAGTAATAGATTCTCTTTGAATTTAATCTTCAAAAACTGAGAGCTTGCTCAATAAGAATGTACTGTTACTAGGACAAAATGGTGGGCTTGTGAAGTCAAGTTTTCTTGATGTAAATACAGCTTTTTCTTTTCTTGTCTACATCTTTCTCTCTCAAAGATACCTGATTTGTGTTATGAAAATAAAACTACAACAAGTAACTTATGTTTATAGAGGGGGGAAAAAAAGAAACAAAATTAGAACCATATGCTCAAGAACTAAGATATTACTGCTTTCACAAACGGTTTGTTGTACAGCTTTTTCAGAATTATCTCAGATAAGTATTCTGTTGATGACAAGCTGGAATTAAATTAGGATAATATACCATGGATTATTAAAAATATGAAGTAAAATAAACAGAAGTATCTTTCTGGCTAACGGCTAGTTGTCACCTCAAAGAATTTTTGGTTTAGGTTATTAAAGCACTCAATAATGATCGGCTGCCCTTGGGAGACATTTGTTAATATTTTATTCTGTGTAAACATCTGGATTCAATTTAGTCAAAGAACATTGAGAGTGAGAACTGACCTCTCTCCAGTGCAGTGCAATAGGTGTCTGGAGGTTTGAATGCTTTGTTTGTATTACTTTTCTGAGATAAAATATACCATTAATCCAACTAACTGGTATCCATAAGTGCGTTTTAATACTAAATACTTTAAGAATAACTAGAAAACTAAATTAAAGTTCACGTGCAGGATTCTGCTACAGTACAACAATAGTATTTGTAATAGAGGTTTACAAAAACATTTTAGGAATCTCTTTGAAAAGATAGAACAGCAAAATAACTTAACGATCCTGGCCAGTGGAAGTTTTCACTCTGATTTCATTTTTGTTCTCTGCCATTTGATGTCATAGCATAAATATGACAGGCTTGTTTGCTAGCCTTTGGCAGATAAATTTATTTCCTTCAAGAGTTAATGGATTTGGACCTTTATGACCAAATCTGAGAAGTACTAGCAGTTCTCTTGAGATAATAAATGCTGCATGAAAATGAAACATTGTCATGTATCCACAAAGGAAATACTTCTCGATATATTTGTTACTGTCCCTAAATGTTAGTAACGATGAAGGACATTGATATCATTGGCTAGTTAGAAAGCAAATCTAATTCCTTACTACCACAATGTAGCTGTAATCTTGAAGTAATAAGCCTTCTTGATTGAATTTGTTGCATGGTCAAGTTGTGTTCATTTTGCAATTTATAAATATAACAGGAATCATTCTGGGGGAGTAAGGAATTGTAGAGTTCTAGTTGAACAGATGCACTCCAGCCTGCATAAAATTTTCTGCCTTTGAGCATACATCAAGCAGTGGTATAGGCATGGGGAAGAGTGATTCAAAAGTTGCCCCGAAGGAAAAGACCTGGGGGTGCTGCTTGATATTTGACTAAATGTGAGCTGACAGTGTGCCCAGGTGGCGAAAAAGGCCAAAGGCATCCTGGCCTGCATTAGAAATAGTGTGGCCAGCAGGACTAGGGAAGCGGTTGTCTGCTTCTAAGTGGTGCTGGTGAGATAGCACCTTGAATGCTCTCTGTTCAGCTTTGAGCTCCTCAATACCAGAAGGGTACTGATATTGAGGAGACCTCATCAATCTCTACAACTACCTGAAAGGTGGTTGCAGCAAGGAGGATGTCACTCTTGTATTAGGTGACAAGTGATAGAATGTGAGGAAACAGTCTCAAGTTGCACCAGGGAGGCTGAGCTTTCTTACTAAGATTTTCTTCATGGAGAGGATGGTCAAGCTTTGGAATGGGCTGCCCATGGAATCCCCATTGCCACAGGTATTTAAGAGACAGGTGGATATGGCACTGAGAGACATGGTTTAGAGATGGGGCTCAGTAGGTCAGGTTGATAGTTGGACTTGATAATCTTGATGGTCTTTCCCAACCTAGATGGCTCTATGATAAATTACTATACTCAATTTTCTCTCCTTATATCTTACTCTTTTATAGTCCTTTGTGTCAAAGTAATCTAAATTATTGTCTTTTTGATAAAATTTTGATATGCCAATGTGTTACAGGTTATAAAGATTAATTTTGTAACATCATCTTATTGTTGAAAATGCTACCTAAGTTTTAATTAAGCATTTAAGTTCTCATAAGGTATACAGTTAGTGTTACGCAGCTGCTTGGACTTGGACACTGCAGATGAGGCACAAATCCTGCATGTTCTATTCTACTGCCTATGTTTTTGAAGAATTCATTAGTGAGGATTGATTCTTTTGCCTAAGCATAAATGCCCAAGGCCGTTGTGATGATCTAAAATGTTTCTCTTCTATCCTGGCTGGGAACAGATCTCCTTTGTATCTCTTTATTTAGAAGATATATGTAGGTATTACATAATGATTTCAAGCTGAAGCAATGTATGTTTTACAATCATTCTAAATTTAAAAATCTATAGTGCGATCCTAAAAGCCTACACCCTAACTGTCCCAGAGAGCCAGAGAGATTCCTGAGAGCCAGCTGGTGAATTCCACCAATTATTGATATATTTGCTCAGACATTTCACTCCAGAAGTTCCAATCTTGGTGGAAAAGGTAGAAATATTTATTAACTGGCAGGAAAGAGAAATATAAAAATGCTCAGAAATCAAATGGAAAACAGCAGGGCGAAGGACTCCATGTTAGTCTGTTGTGCTTTTTCATGTGTGTTTTTTTAACGGTATCTTAAAAATTGCTTTCTGTATGTATCAACTATGTGAAAATCTCCTGTAACTGATCTTATGAAGGCTTTTCCTCTGAGATTTTTTTAGAATTTGTAACATTTTATTTACAAAAATAATCAGTCCAGATTTTTGAAGTATAAAATTACATTTACTTTTTGAATATCCCCCTGAAATTTTCCTTGGCTTGGTAGAAAATGTAGCCATCAAAGACCAGAGGAAAGATTATTCTTGGCTTCCTTCCCAGCTTGTAGTAGGTGAAAGTCAATGTGACATTGGTATCCAAATAGCTGAAGGGGGATGTGGGCGCATACATGGACTATATAAACCATAATAAATCACTTGTTTCAAACACAGTTGATCCTTTTTCTTGGCATCTAAGTGATTGAGATTGTGCTGTATTTACTTTGTCTCTTCCTAAATGTTATATTGAAAAGGAACAGATTCTTCCCTGCCCATTTCCTCCTATGACTACTTTGAATTCACTTCAGTATTTTTATTTCTAGGTCTCTTTCAGGTTATTCAGGGGTATAATGGATTAAGTTTCCAAAATGGTGGTGAGCTGGGTAAGATCAGAGCTCCACCTTAACTGTGTTGTGTGAAGAAGTTGAATACCTGTGTGTGTTATTATTTAGCTCAAAAAAGAACAAAACATGGGGGGGAAAAAAAAAAAGACAAGGCAGAACAGTTCAAAACAGCATATCCTTCCTCTATCAGAAGCTCTTAAAAGACATACAAATACATAATTTTTGTGCTTTCATTTTGTTTGCTTTTACTAGTTTAGTCAATACGGAGTGTCAGGTTCTACGCTGATCTTCAATGTAAAAAACATTAATAATATTGTCACTCTTAGCAATATTTCAGAGGAAAAAAAATAGTTTCTTTTGAAACATTTAGTTTAACTAGTGAAACTAATAGTTTCTTCTGAAGTTTTATGCATAGACTGTTTTTTGTTGTTATTGAACTGTAGAGATTTTTTTCTCAAAAGTATTGAATGCTTCAGACAAAAGCCCCTTTTCCCATTAATTTCCCTGTAATCATATTAGATAAGCTTCAACAATTATATTGATTATTATCCATGGGGAAAGATAGTGGCCTGCCTAGTAATTTTAAACATCCTATTTCTGAAAAATTAAGGTTAGAAAATTAGACTGGAAGCAACAAGTACCAACTCCAGCCTGCTACAAAGAGTGAGATGTGAATATGGCAGACTGGTAAAAAGACAGTAAAAAAAAATAAAAAAAATTAGGATGGCTGGTTAATATTCTTGAACCACTACACAGAAGTGGAATTGACAATCTGAATATTTTCTGAAGTATAAAAAGGAGACTAAATAGCCACATCCTTTGTGAGTGTGGTAATTTTCAGCTACAGTCTTGCTTCCCTGTATTTTGTAAAGGTATTTGAATTCATTTGTACAGGGATTGCCCTTGTTATGCAAGTATTTGTTATGGAAAGACAACACTTCTGTTTACACTGATATGACTTTCAACAAAGGACAGGTGCTTCCATGCAAGCCATACCTTCTTATGCCATAAGTTTGCAGCAGATCTGTCTATATCTTGTCACTATTAACTAGTCACCTTAGATACTTGTCAGGGGCTGGAAATTTTCACTAATTGGGGTTAGACTGAGGTTTGTATGGAGAACCATACTACATAAATACAAAGGATTATGTTGCCTGCAGACAGACTGTGAAGAGCTAGCTAGATTAATTCTCACTTCCTTCTCACTACTCAAGCCACTGTCATTTTCAGTTTTCATGGAAGTTCCCGATTCCAGCACTCCCTCTCTGACACTGGAAAAAAAACTGCATTTAGCACATGCTGTCTGAATATCTCAGTTTCTAATTTTAAGTATGTTTTTCACTACCTTCTTTATGTCTGTTTTTGAAGTAGCTTAAATGAATGAGGTCAAATATTTTGTGTTTACAATGCAGGCTAATGTATCTGAAATTAAATATCTGAGGAATCCAGTCATCCATTTTATATGGGAATTAAGGATTTTGAGTCCTTATTTTGCCTCCAGGTGTCTCTTGGTCTAAAAAAAATAAAATAAAATATTTGGAAGGTATGTTATTGACTGAGAACAAATTCAAGCAGGCTCCTGATTTATTTATTGTACATGACCTTGTTCTCCTTTGGAGCCATGGAGTTGTCTGAGTGCTTCAGAAGCCATTCGGAGAAAATGTGAGGCAATCTGCCAGTACTAGACAGATACAGGTGCAGTATTATTGTAGGATTCCAGGCAGTCTTTTCTTAGAAAGAAGCAGTATTTGCTCCAACACTGTAGCCTGCATGAGTCTGTTGCCCTACCTCTGCTGTTTGCACAATCCTCACTGGAGCCGTGCTTTGTGAGGTATAGTGTGAGCAAGAGAACTTGTTTTGTTTAGCTTTTGTCAACACTAAGCAAGAGAAGGCTTATGTTTACACCATCTTTCGTTTATAGCACAGGAACACTGATTGTTGTTCTATGTGTTTTTGAGGTGACATAATCCCTGTATCGTTATTTTTCTGTATATGAATAGAATGTTAAAATAGGAACATTAAAGGTGAGATAAGGTATCACTTTAAAATCTTTAAGATATCTCTATTTACAAGCTTAAACTTAGAAGCCTGTGATATCATTTAAAAGAAAAAAAAAAAAGGTTGCTTTTCATCTGCTTTCCCTCTGGCTCCCAGGAGTCAGTCTCAATGTAGCAGGCACTGCATTGCTATTTCCTTTTTTAAATCTAGGGCAGCAAAATTTTGACACATTTCAAAGTCCTGATGTCCTCGTTAATATTTCTTTTTATTGTGAGAGATGGGAAGGCTTACGCAGCAAGTGTCCTAGTTTCCAGTTCCTAATTCCAGCAGGAAAAATTCAGAAAGCAGAAGTTTGACAGTTTCTTGCATGGTTATGTATTAAATAATGTATACTGTAGTGTGTAAAAGCTTTGTGCAAAATTGAGGACATAAAATGCAGAAATATGACACTTTATGATCCACTTGTAAAAAAAATAACAAATTCTACTATTTCTTGTGGAAGAACTTCAAACTTCTCACAGCCCTTTAATTGAGATGTATCTGACTGGTACATGAGTGATAGAAACCTTTTAATGACTCCAGTATGAGAAAGGTATTGATATACTGGATTAACTACAGCAAAAGGCCAACAAGATAGCCAGAGATGTTGAAGTACATAATAAATGAGGAAAGACCAAGAACTGGGTTTGCTGAACCTGAAGAAAAGAAGGTGAGGGGGAAGCCTTATTGTTCTCCAAACTGTTTAATAGGAACATATAGAAAAGATGGAGATTCACACCAGGAGTGCACAGTGATGGGATGAAAAACAATGAATGGAACACAGGAAACTTTGAGTAGATATGAAGAAAAAATGATTTCTTTGTGAGGTTGATTAGACACAAGAGAAGTCATGGTATCTGTCCTCAGTGATCTGCCGAAGACAAAAGCCCTGTTCCACTAGATCTGCTTGGACCTGCTTTGAGCAGAGTGTTAGACCTGAATTGTTTTGTTTCTCTATGACTGAGCAAAGCTGCTGCATTTGGTGCTGCTTTTGCCACAAGAATAGGGCAGTCTTTTTCATAATAAAAAACTGTTGTTCTTATAATTCCTCCTAAAATGGGAAACTCTAGATGCACCAACTATGGATCACACTTCCTTGTCCTCTCACTTCCTCTCTATACTCATGAAGCATTAACAGAAATTGGACAGATAATACAGGAAAAATCAAATGATTTGCTAATACCATAATGCTCAGGCAAGGGGTCAGACCTGGCCAACAGAGCATGTTAAAAGACTTCTGGAGAATCAGCAAATACTGCAGTAATATTTTTATTGGAAACTGAAAGTATAAAATGTTTGAATGTTCCTGGATGATCATTCAGGGGCAAAAAAGATACACAGTTGTCCTGTGTTTAAAAGCACTGCGAAAATGAATAGAGACGTTAAGTATCCATGCTGCATTCAAAGAGGAGAATTCTCAACTCAAAAATACTTTTTTTTTATTAGGTTGGGGTAACACCTTCAAATAGGAAATAAGTAGTTGAGAGGCTAAATGTTGCTGTTTTAAAATGTAGTTTGTATGGTGGTGGAAACAGGAAAAAAAAACTGTAAGTAAGAAGTCAGAAAGTAACAGGTATTCAGAAGACCAGTTGATAAAGATAGTAATAACATTTAAAAATGAGTGCAAGAAACAGAGCAGAGCGACGCTTTCCATAGACATGGTATCTACCTAGCACGCTGCAATTTCTCCATTTCTAAGACTAATACCTGTCAGAGAAGTAGCAATGGGGAAAAATAGAAACTGATCTACTCAGCAGTCTAGGGTCTTCTTGCTTTTCTGTGGTATGCTTTCAAAACAGAGATGAAAACGTTACTGAGTTCCACAAACCAAATGCAACCCTATGTAATCCTACCAAATCAGCAGTATTGCATCTTGGTGAATTCATCCCTGCAATTCAGACTACATAACATTGGGTTCAAGGTGCTCATGTGTCAGGGGAATAGATACGTTACCCTTGGAAGGCGCTGGCATGTCAGCTAGCTTGCTTCAGGGTCACAAGTTGACATGGAGAACTATTTGGAAGGCCTTCCTTTGGGAAACTCCCTTCTGAGTAGGGCAGTTCAAGAGGAAATATTAATAAATGCATATGATAGAAAAAGCACGGTATATTCTGCTGTTCTCCAAATGAGAAATACAGGCAGGTCTATCAAACTGAACAAAACATGTTTTGGGAAACTTCACTTAGGTTTTTATTTCTGCATATACTAGAATAAAAGGATTAATTCTAGATACACTGTAAAATTAGGTATAGATATGTTTAAGAAAAGTATTCTACTATTCAAGCTAATAACAGTATGTTACTCTGTGCAAAGTTATAAACTATTTATTAGTATCTCATAACTTTTCTTTTAAACTTTACTGATATTCCTTGGGCTGTATGCCAGTGAAAAGAGTTCGTGGCTCAAATAAAATCATTAAGATTCTAAAGGCAAAATGTATACATACTGTAGGATCTATTCAGATTAGACAGTAAGGGAGTGGACAGAGCTTTTTTTGAGACTTGGGTGAGAATCTAAATTAAAACAGTGCAGCATATGCAATGGGGCCCTGGCCCCGAGAGTGATCCCGATGCTCCAAGTATCACTTGTACTGGATGGTGTTGCTCTTGAAAGCAAAGTGGATGACAAAAGTAGATAGGTTCCCCTATCTTTTAACCAGTTTATTTCTTAAGATCAATTGAGCTGATCACAGGGACTTCTGTTATATGTGACCTCACTCTGATACATAACCTGGAATTGCAACTTCCTGCACAAACTTCAAGCCTGTGCACCTACGTAATGTTGCTATCTGTGTCAATGGGCTTTCACGCACCCATGCTCTGCATAGTGACCTTTTTCACAAGCTGACTGTAAAGAAATTAAAATAGACTGTGCATGCAGTTCTTCTGGCCTCTTGCATGGGTCAAGAGAAGTTTACGGGCTGCCACGTGCGAAGCTCAGTTTCTGCAAAGGGGAGCGTAATGCCAGTAGGGAAAAATGGTGGAAAATATTTAGCAGCAATTGGAGTGCAGTTGATGCACGCATTTTAGAATAAATTAAAGACATTCTCACAGAACTTGAAGGTCCACTTAAGACTTCCTAGAATCCCTGAAAATTAAATCTAAGTAAATCCTAGGCCTTAAGTTGTCTCTGCAATAGGCTGCAGATGCGTAGTAGGTAAAATATGTCAGGTATTTTCATACGTTCTACTAGTTCTATCCTGTATGTATCACGTCATACAGGTGTCTGCAGTTGGTGATATGAACAGAATATAGTGAGTATATTTTCTGAAGAACTATTTTATGTGAATGCACTCATTTCAGCGGTGGTGTGTACATAGGTTTTTTTTGTGGTTTTTTTTTTTATAATTACACTTTTCATATTGAAAATACACGTAATAAAACCACAAATATACTAAGTGCAGAAGTAATGATACATGAATTGCAGAATATGAGCATGATCACTGTGTGACTAGACTGGTGACACAGAGTGAGGAGGATGAATATTCTAACAAATCAATGCAGTGAGCTAAAAATAAGACAGTAACAAGTGATGTAATGTTCAAGAAAATCTTTGTCTTGATGGATACTGACTCCACGTTCCCTTTTGTTCCTTGATGCTCAAACTCTGACTCACGTTTGAAGATTTACATTATGGCCGTTGTGCTGGGGAAGAATTTGATAGCATGACAGACATGCTCTTTGTAACATCACTGAGCTGTTACCCAAGAAATTACTAATTTGTATTGTGAGCTGCTCTCCTTGTAGGGGCTGTAAGTGCTGTGTAGCCAGATACGTTAAACTGGAGAGCACTATTCAATAGAGTGGGAAGTGATTAAATTTATCATAACCCCATATTCCTGCGTGAGCCACGTGAAAACATTCCCTCCATCTTTTATGATTAATTTACAGATGTGCAGTATATTTTATCCCTCTAGTAACGAAATTATTTCAGATCTTGCCATGGGTGAAATTAGATTATGGTCTCTGGAAAGGAGACCATGTTCAGGTTATATGAAGTCCAAAACCTTGTTATTTCATCATTTGTGACTTCTTCAATTGTGTTTTTAAAAAGAATATTATTTTCCTTTTTGAATTACGCTTTAGGCAAAAGGTGCAGATGCTACCACTGTTCTCCATTTCTTAAGTGACGAAACTAATACATATTTGCACAAATTTGAACTGAAGCCTTATCATATAGAGGAGCACGTATAGTCCTCTGTACAGTGTCTCAGTCAAGCTTAGAAGATTCTTTCTCACCATGTTGACTCCTGTGTACTCTTTTCCAAACTGGAAGTTGCCTGCAAAACCTCTATAAAAAGATTAGTAAGGTAAGATCCAGGATGTGAAAACAGTTTTAATTTTCTGCTGCGTATATCCAGATACGTGTCAAGTGGTCCTTACTATTTCTTCACAAGTTCTTTGTTTCTCTTTTATCTAGTCAGCTTTTTCAGTAGTATAGAAGATAAGAGAAGGAAAATATAATGGATTATGCAGTAACCGAGGAAGTTACTTCATAGCCACTTAAATGTATGGCTTCAAGAGACGTTATTACACTTCTTATCCTTTATTTAATTCCTACAGAGAATTAAAGGTATGTGCAAAGTTAATAAATTAAATTACAGGTAGCAATCTCTTTCCAGTTGAGAGATTCAAAGACTTGAGCAATTAGTCTGCTCGTTAGGCTCAAATCACTAAAGCCACAGAGATTCTAACACAGCATTTGTTAGGAATTCTGAAACGGTGAAAGATTTCAAGCAATTCTTCTGCCTCTGCTTTAGTAGAGGAACATAATAAACTAGAGCTTTTTCTGAGAATTATCAGCAAGTACCTGGGGAGCTTCTTGAAGATCTGGTACCTGGCCAATTACATTTGTATTGATGGAGATCAGATGGGATTAATACCTAAAACTACTGATGATGCAAATTGTAAAAATAAAAAAAAAATAATTAATAAAGCTTAATGCTTTTAGTTCTTCTGCACCAACTATTGGAGCCTATGGGAGATTTTCTATGAATTGTAGCTCAGACTGTTAGCATATATTTGCAGAAGAATTATGACAGCAGTTTCCACTCTCTCCACAGAACTGGAAGTAGAATGCGGAGCTTTTTGTTCACCACTGCACCATCATCAGAGGGACAGAAAGACCTGCAGTTCTTAAAAGCAGTGTATGAGTTAGCCCAAGAGATCTATTTGGCTACAGCTCAGCGATTCATGCTTGGCCCTCAAATATTTCTGCATGTCTGCTATAGAGATAGTAAAGGGCTGCGTTCCCATAGCACAAATGGGATACATATATTTTCTGCTACTCACACAATCCTAATACTGTGGGATTTCCAAGGTCTTTTATTAGCTGGAATCAGTCCCACGTAAGTTAATAATAACAGTTTATGCAGATGCATAAGCATACAGAGATCTACTTCTTTAGAAGACGAAATTCAGCCTAGACTTTCAGTAAGCAGGGAAGACCTAACACAGAGATGTAACCAAAGAAATAGCCTTGACCTTCTTACAGACCAGAGAGATCTTCTGGATAAAATGGATCTCTCCTAATGAAGGCCTTATACACACCAAGCATGAAAATCATTCTCTACAGACAGCAGAGGAATACGATGAAAGGCAGCAGCTGCTCTACTGTGCCTTGGGACATGAAATAGCAAAAAGAAAATGGTAGAAGCCTTGTCTTACTAAAAAACAGTGAAGAAATATCAACAAGGCTTCTCTGGGAAGTAACATTATATGACTGATGTGGGCACCTCATGAAAAATGGAGTGTGTATAAATGAATCTGTGTGTAAGCCAGTGGTGATGCCAGGGGATTCTTCTGTTTAAACTCATAGCTGGTGAATGCAAAATGTTTTCCAAAATCACAGTGTGAGGGTTGACTGTCAAAACTATAGCTCACTTCTTCTTAACAGTTACAGTATGTCAGCCAGGAAAAAAATAACATATCTTTTAAGATCGTATGTTCCTCACGGTAAACAAACCTATTCTGGTACTTCTCTCTGCTGCTGTCTATCTTGATAGAAAGTTGTTTTGTTTTGTTTTTTTCCTAGACAATGACTTTGGAATTACCATCCATTTCTGAGATGGTACAGTTTTGCATATTGCATCAAAAAAACAAGCCATCCTTCTTAAAGGAAAGGCTGTGAATGGGTTTAATGGTATCTCTGGTATTGAATGATTAAAATCCCATTTTTCTATTTTGATTTTCATGCCTCAAAATAGCTTTTGCACATCTGTGAAACTGTTTTCCTTTAAATCCCAGTAAACTTCTTTTCCCCACACCTACAAAACAGGATCAACATCAGGATGTCAGTATACTGTAAGTACTTCCTATATTGCTAGCTTTTATTGCCTTGCCAATTTCTTTCAGCTGTGTTTTCCTTTCTCTCTCTCATCTTATATAATAAGCTCTATGGGGCAGGAAATCTCCTTCCAATTGTATGCTCATTTGAAAACTAGCATCCTGAAAACCTGGCATATGATTATGAATTACAGACATGGGTATGTTCAATAAAAGAATTACCTGTGCAAGTTACCCTGATGTGAAATAGGGCTTGATGCTGTGAAGGCTATGTAAAGGGATCTATGATCAAGTAAGATTAGGAAAGTGTAAGAAAGATCTCTGAAAATCTAACTGGCATGTTTTTGCCTAATACACTTCAGTGTCTCGTAGTCTGAAGAGGTGGTCGGTTGCCGTTTGTAGAAGTCAAAGATTTAAATTCAGTCTTGCATCACAGAAACTGAGGCACCTGCATCTGAGCTGTGTATCTACACCTTGGTCATGGGACTTGCTTATAGGCAACTTTGCCGCTTTTCCCTGTGTGTTGTCTCATGTAACATCAAAAGGGTAGAAGTGGTCCATCAGCATTCTGGTGCCATGATTGTTCAGTTGGGTTACTTCATGAATTACAGCCATGTGGAGTGGGTTTTTCCATGTCCTCTTGTGGGTTCTGGTAAGGCAGTGGAACAGACGTACTGGTCTTCTTTACATGCACCCATGTAGACAAATCGTACTTGGGAAGTGAAACAGTAATTTCACCCTCCCCCAGGACTCATGGAATCTGCTTTTGGGGATAGAGACACAAAATTCTTGCTAGTTTTCTGAATTCAGAATATTCTAGAATATGGAAGATTGGTACTGTATGTACAAAGTGGATGTATTAGAAAGGGCATTCCCAGATTAGGCCTGCCTAAATGAATCTTCATAGCTTACTAACAAAGCATAATGCCTATATTACTCAGAATTTGTTGTAGTTAATATAATCCTTCTGATGTAAGAAATAATGTCTCTCCAATCTCCGAAAGAAAGATTTTTACATTTTCCCTGTAACTTGCCTGTATGGGAAATAGTACCTAGTTACAGTGCTTGGTCTGAGCTAATTTCTTCTGGAACACACACACACACACACACACACACACACACACAAAAAGCATATGGCAACTGATCTGAAAGACAAAGAAATAAGCATTTTTGAGGGCTTCTGGCTCAAGTTAGTTGTATGGTGTTTTTTTAACACTTTCAAGCCACATCACAATGCATTTCAGTGTCATTGCAACTGCAGTTCAAAACTCAAGGTAAAAAAAATAATAAACTGTGAACGGGTTAGAAAAGAGCTTCACTCATGCCGAGAATTTTAGGGGTGAGATTCACTTTTTGCTTGCTTTTTCCTCCCCCATCAGCATGAGAGATTGCATTTTATAGCATCCATGCTTAATTTGTATTGAAGAACTCTGTAGAGATTTATGTCTGTTCTAGGTTATGAGAAAGTCATTTTATCATCTTCTCTGGGGCAAGCAGGTTTTGGATATAGTATCTTAAATACTGTTACAGGTTTGACACTTGCAAGCTTAGGCTTTTCAGACAATGTATTTAGCACTGCCGACAAAAGCAGGTTTCCACCTCTGCCGCGCAGTTTCTCACAGTGCTGGTAGCCAGGTGGTACCGAATGAGCCACATTGGGGAAAAAAAAAATTGCACAGTGAAAGGACTGTGTTATGGCTTCACTAAACACCAAGTTATAACAAAGACACAAAATCAGAGCTACAAAGATGAATGAAATTTAAAATATTTTTTGAGGATTTATTATAAACACATACATACTCTACAAGGCCTCTAGCATTAAAAGCCCCAGTGCCCATCCTCTAACTAAATTAAATTCATTTCCATTAGAATTCAGCAGATGCAGCAGCCCTGTTTTCATTCCCAGGGGGTACTTTCTCCTTGGTAGCAATGCCAGATACCCTTTTGCTTTTTTAATGTCTGTTAGGCAACAATAATATTAGAGAAAAGGAGAAGCTTACTGTAAAGAGCAGTTAAAAAAGAGGAAAAGGTTCAAGTGATCATAGGTTAAAGCAGTTTCTTAATGGTCCTCCTGGCTAAGAAGAAAAAAAATTGCAAAAGGATACAAAGTAGTCAAAATGAAATTGGAAATGAGGAGAGGTAGCAGATGTAGTAGTTGAAATCAAGTTATTTCCTGTATAAGTACAGTAAACTATTTCTTCTCAATAAACAAAAATTACTTTGGATGCAGCCCTATAGGAACTCTACAGTCAATGATGAGAGTTTAGATAAGGTTAATTAGTTGGATTTTCCATATGAATTCTAATTCCTTTCTAAAAATCAGTTTTCCTGCTGCTTTGATGTGCAGCTGGGGAAGATGCTGCTTTGGTTAGTTACCAAGACAGGTCACATCCCAGGGCTTCCCATTGTAGTACGAGGTTTGTTTACTGGAAGCTCACAGATGAAATTTATTGGTTGTGGAAATTGTCTACAGTTTGAGGACTAAAGGGACAGATGTGTTTGATGGAACTATTGCAGTCCATTTCTTCAAAATTGGTCTCCAAATAGGGTGCTCTGGGGTCATACAGGGGTGTTGACTGTTTTTATTGCTATGGCAGTAGCTTTCCCTAGCACGCATCCAAAATTCCTACACGTGTAGGATGGCCAACAGCAAGAATAGCTCTGCAGCAAGGAATCCCCATGTTGTAGAGTTTATGATCTCCTGAACAAACTAGGGATTTTCTCCATTAGCACTCTCTTCAAACTTCCTTTTTTAAGGGTGCGTGGGTTACAATAATACATGAAGACAAAGCTAGACAGAGTCTCAGCTTGATATGATATACTTTCAACTACATATTATTTAAAAAACAAGACGGTGATATGGTAGGCTTTCCTAATACTGTATGTAAGGCTGTGCAGGCAGACAAGGTTACAATACTTCATAATGGCTTGAAGTGCCTCCCTGGGGTGTGCCTCTTGGAATTCAATCCTAGCTTGCGGGGTCCATGTGGCAATGGATGCACTGTGCAATGCTTCTCCTTATCCCCGCAGGGCTAGCAGGGCAGAATTTGCTGCAGAATTATTAAAAAGGATGTGTATTTCACTGTGTTCAAATGTTGCATTTATTTTCTTTCATTTCAAGAGAAATAAACTTCTAAGCAGTATCACAAGTGAATACAGGCAGAGCTAGCACAAGATATCTGTTTAACATCTTATTGAATGTTGTTATCATGTCACCCAAAAATACTTTGGAAGATGATATCTTTATGCAGCTGACAAGCTATAAATTCTCTCAGGCAGCTCTGTAAATGTATGATCTTCCCAAGAGCTTTTCATTTTAAGCAAATACATAAAATAATCAAAACAAGTAAGGATGTATTTTAGGAGTTGATGCATAACTTTGGGCTTATTTTTGTGTGTGTGCTTAATCTTTAATGAATGAAGGCTAATCATTAAGAAAAATGTATTTCACTCTAACCAGGGATGTCCTTGACACATACCAGAAAAAAAATGGAAAATAGTAAACATAAATTAGTAGAGAAAATGACAGTGACAATATTTATGTTCAGTGTCAGCATACCTATTAGGATGAGCTAACATATTCTTGCCATATTATATTCTTTGAATAATTCTGTCGCAAACCAGGCTGGCTTGTTTTTTTTGCTCATTTTTTTTTGCTTGTTTGTTTGCTTGTTTGTTTGTTTTGGGTTCTTTTTTTTCCTTCTTCTTTTTTCTTTTGAGACCTATAACACTGTTATAGTGAGCTCACTGAGTAAAACGAAGGCTGTGACTCAAAAGCTTCCCTGTGCAGTACTGGCAGAAGGGGAAGAGCTGAAAGCAAGGGGTGCTATGATGGTAAATGATATTACAGTAGAACGAAAAATCGTAATTTGCAATATAAAATAGGCACCCATATCAAAGAACATTATAATGCCTCAAGCTTTATCTGTACTCAGGTGTGAAAAACAGAATGTTGTCTCTTGTAATTTTCCCACTTCTCTGGTAAATCAGAAGTGTCAGGGATAAAGCCCATAATCAGATTTTGTTGTGGCCAACAGCTTCTTCAGTGAGCTCCCCCAGTTTTATAATCCTCATTATGCTCTGTGGCGTCCGCTCAGACTAAACTCCAAGTAAAATGAAAAGGAAGGTTTGCATGACAAAGGATACCTCATTCTAAATATCCCGACTTTGTTCTGCTTCCAGAACCTGATGTAAGATGTTGTATTTAACTAGTGCACAACTTGCTGATGTATTTCCGGTGACAAGATGTTCTTGAGAATGATAATGACTTCTAAATACATTTTAAAGATGAACAGGAATGGGAAGAAAGTAGACCGTTACTGTAATGTATGTTCTTGCAGCATTTATGCCTTGGTGACCACCAAGTCTGCTGAAAAAATGTTATGGAGAAAAACCAAACCTCCCTAATCTCCCTTCATTTAAAGCTGAATGCAAACTTTGCTTCTTTGTCCAAGCCTCCCCACAGTAGTGCTCTCATTCTGACTGATTCATGCAGAAAATGAAAAACAGGAGACTTTTTGTCTCTATTTGTATGGCTAGAGGAAGATGGGGAGGATAGCTGGGGGGTGTGGAAGGGTGGAAGTATGACCATTTTCTTTGGAGGTGTTCTCATAATACTCTTATTCTGACAAATGTTTGTGACTGTGCTCAGTCATGGGTCTGGGTACAGTCAATAAGTAAGGGCTGGACAGGAACAATGAAACGTTCATGCGTGTTGGGAGAGCTAGAACAGTAGGAGGTGGTAAACGTGGCAGGATCTGAGCAAGGTGTTAATCATGTGCCTCGGGAGATTTGTCCAAGTATAGAAATGGGGATTAAGTGTGTTTCCTTATCAGAAAACTTGAAAAGCAGCCATGAGCCTCTGTCAGACTTATTTTACAAAAGCGGAAAAAGAATTTGTAAGCAAGGAAAGTGATGCCACTCTTCTTTTTTCCTCCAGTATGTTCAAGAAAACAATTTCTTGAATAAGGAGGCTTATGCCAAAGACCCACCTAAGTCCTACACAATTCTCCTCCTGATAGAAACATTGCAGGAAGGCTTTAAATGTTGGCTGTTTGCCTGAACCATGTGCAACAATATAATGCAACAAAATATATCAATTTACATAGGAACTACCTATCATGAAGCTTGGCACAGGACTGAGTACCTCCTGGAAAACTAACTTATTTGTGCTAGCTGAAGGTGCTTGCGTATGCTGTTTGTTCTGTTGAGTTTGGATCAGAACATTTTAAATAACATTTAAGCTCTAGCTAGCGCTTGATCATCTATATATGTTGTGTCAAACTGATTCAGATCTAGTAATAGTCTCTCACATATGCAGATCTTTTTTTAAAATTATTTTTTAGTAGATGACTTATTTTGTGATGTTGTTTCTAATTGCATACCTGCTATTGCCCGGTTACGTTGTTCTTCAGATCACGGTATAAGATGGATTTGTTCCTCCCAGCCACAACCTCCCCAAAACCTTGCCAATGCCTTCATGTCTTGCTTAACCTTATTAAAGACATTCAAATTCCAAAATGTTATTATGCATGTTTCATGGTATTTCAAAATCACTTCATCTTGTAATTTTCTTATTGAATCGCTACACAGATAGGAATTTATTTCTATGCAGTTTTGTGTGCTACATGTCCACGAAAATTTTATGATGTTAAACCATTTCCAATGTTAAATAATTATACATTTCTTTCTTGACTCAGGAGAAGACAAATGAAGACTGCATATTTACATATGCAAGAACTGGGTAATTCAAGAGATTTTAATTGGTTTTAAAGGCTTTTTAAATTTAGTTAAGCAGTTGTAATCTAAAACAGGTCAGTGCTGACTGGAATTGTGTTTTGTCTAATGACTAGTTATGGACTTTTGGAAAAGAACCTGATGGTCTTAAGTTTCTCTTTGGATTCATACTGGCTCTCAGGCGGATAGTGCTTGTGTTGGCTCATTGTGTTGCTACTTCTGTCTTGAAAATCAGAGCCTGTTGTTCTAAAATGGAATTTAGATGAATTACTTCAGCCACGTTGGCAGACAGCCACTTGCTTCCCTTCTAAAATAGCAAGGTAATAATTGTCTAGAGGTATGGTGATCACAAATATTTCTGTGGAACTCTATGATATATCAGAGTTGCTAGATAGCCTACCATTAGTTGATAGATTTTAAAATATATATTTTCTAAATATATAAAGAAATAAGTGCAAACAAATTTTGTTTTCTGTATGCCAGGATATCTACACATTGTCAAGCTGCTGGCTGTTATCAGAAAGGATGAAGCTGTGGTAAAAGGCAAGTCTTACATTAACTACACAGTGCTTCTGAAGAGTGAGTAGACCTGTTATTCTCTGAATTCTACAGTTCTGAAAATAATTCTGTAGTATACTTCAGTATGTGTATGTTATTTAAAGAGTAACAAGACATCTTTTCTCCTCAAGAAATCTTCTTTAAAAGCACTTAATGTTTTTTTTTCCTGTTTAAATTTTTTTATCTCCCTAATACTGTGCCTACTGCTAAACCAAAAATTCTTTCCTCTTCCCTTAATCCTCCTACATAACCTGGTACATAAATCAAATTAATAAAATTAAAACAACAAAAAAAAGTTTTTCTAAAGAAATAACTGACATCAGTTAAATCAGTCAATTATGATAATTATTAAGGACAGAAAGTCAGTGGTATTTTTTCAGACTGTCTTTTAAATATTCGAAGACTTAGTACATAGCTGCACAGCAATTAATAATAGACTATAACATGAATGTTCTATGAGGATATCCAATGAAGTCAACTGGTACATCAGGACTGTCAAATCCAACCAGTCTACCATACCATTACCTCTAAAATGAAATATTTATTATTTAAAATACTATGTTTGGAATTTCATTTATTTACCTTCTAAAACTTCAGCTTCTACTTCGGAAGGTTTTGCTTGTTCCCTCTCTCTAGTGAAATCAAATTTGAGGGAGTCTGTCAAATGCCACAGATCTTAGAGATAACCTTGCAGGAAAAAAAAGAAAAAAAAAAGGGCCTAATGTCATGTTTAGTACTCATCAATGCAGCTACAGGAGTGAGCAATACTGTGTGCGTCTGTATAGATATGTGTGTGTATATATTCATATGTACGAAACTTTGCAGGTTAGGAGTAGGATATCATACATACTTCAGACAATCTGTGCTTTCTTACAAATCAGGTTTTGTTCAATAGTTCATATGAAAGTGTCTGAAGTGTATCCCCAAATTGCTTTCCTCTGGATTCTTGTCAGCTCAAAATTTTGCTACTGCAGAAAATGTGTGACCCAAACATACAAAACAGATATCAGCATTTAGAAAAACAATCTTACTTTTTTGGATAATGGAACTGCTCTAAGTAGTTCTGCTATTCTTCCACTTCTTCGCCATCAGAAAGTCCATAAACAAACTGGTTGGGAATATAGATGTTTTGCAGCCTGTGAAATGAAGAATGCAAATTAAAATTAATAATCCTGATGCAGGACAAAGAGATCAGTAACTGATCTTCCATCTTAATCAATCATATTGTCCTTAGGAGCCCTCCTAAATGTTTGAGACAAAATTTGAAGGTTTGTTATTTTCCTTTTCGTGATACTGGGAAACTATGGGCCATAGAAATCCTTACAATGCATTCATTGTGCAAATTTCGTATGAGGAAGATATTAAATGGTCAGAAAAAAAGAAGATAAAAATATTTTTCTTCTATTTTTGTAAATAGAACATATCATTTTCCACCTGCAGAATAGCATATTTATCATGAAATTATACTATATTTATTACTTTTATGAATGATTATCTTAGATCTCCTTTTGTAATTTGTGTAAGCACTATTTTGTAATTAGTGCACACTGTTACCTTTGGATGCTTTTCTTACACAAGTCTCAAAATAACTGTATTTTAATGGACCTGTGTATTCATTTTCCTTAAGGGCTAAACATTGTCATTAAATCAAAAAAGTCAAAATAGGATATTCAAAACTGTGTAAAAGATAATTCTTCATTACTTTTAGAGACTCTAAGCTGCTGCAAAAAGAAAATTCACGTAAGCATGTATATTTTTGCTGGCTTCAGTGATATTACACACAAACTTAGAAAGAGGTTTATTTGTGGGTGCTTTGCTTAGGACTTAGGCACTTAGCTGCCAGGATCAAGTGTTACTACGAATGCTCAGAAGCAGTGCTTCTGCCCAAGAAACCAGATCCAGCCACAAAATCTGAGTATCTAGTTTAGCAACCATTGGCAACCGTATTTCTCAGTCTCAAGAGAACGCTGCCATGTGTTGCTAATACACCATCATCCAGAGAACTGAGAGTTGGTAGTGCTCTGCCTTCATTCTTGAAACAAAGAAGGAGTTTTGCAGAAACGTAAAATATCACTAATGACTTAAATATCACTTCACGTCTTCAGAAATGGCACGGGAAAAACTGCTTGTGTGTTCACTGAAGAATTTTAGGAATGCACTAGATTTATAATGGGACACTTAGGTTATATATGTTGAGAAACACTGTAATGGTAAGGACAGATAAACAATAGAATAGGTTTTAGAAGGCAGGTTTTAACATTTCAGCTGTAGGAGTCTCTTTACGAGCTGTTTAGACACACATTGGTCAGAAATAATGAAGGCACGGATGATTCTACCTTGGAGGAGGAAGGTGGATGGTATGACCTTTGAAATGTTTTTACTCTGATTTCCTACTGTGATGAGGCCTATGCGGTGCTGCTACGGGGTCTGTTTCAGTAAGATGGACACATTTCAGAGCTGAGGTTGCCAAGAGCCAAGTGAGAGGATGCTGTGGTGAAGAAAGAGGCAAGGAAAAGTCCAGTTTCACTGCTTAAGGAATGAGTTTCTACTCCGTGAAAGGCAAATGCTTATAGCTATACATTGATTTGATATAGGATTGTGAGCCTGTATCAGTATTTGTTTATTTTATGAGCAAAAACTCAGTGCAGGTTTGCAGGATCAAAGCCTTAACCACAGATACATTTTGTAGTAAACCACACAGATTGCTGCAAATGATAAATGCTGTGGTTCTCATACCTAAAAATACTGGCTGCTACTATTATAGAGGCTTTTTCCTTGTTGTCTACAGAAGACAACCTTTTTTTTTTGAAGTTTCCACTACTGAATAGACTTTTGTATGTCTGTACTGAAATCAAAGGTGAAAAAAAAGCCTCTAATGTTGATAACACCATGCCTCAGGAACACATCCTTCCACAAGAATAATACTGCTTAATCAGAATGTCTTTCCTTAAGTATTCAGGAAGACAGCCCCACTACAGGCTGGCAGTCATTGTCATGTGCATAGTTCCTCGTGACTGCTTAAGGAGAAGGCTCAGAAACTACTGCAAAGTTACAACTGGGCCGTGAGGAAGTTTTAGTTCTGTAGTTATTGTTCTTTGGCAATAAATAATTGGTATTACTTTCAGTTGGGAAGATTCTTCAACAGTGGGTTTGATGCATATCTTACTGCTTCACAGTGGTGCTGCACTTTCGAAGGCAGCTTCTTCAAAGTAATCTTAACAATCTCTGAATTAAGAGCAGAACTGGCAGATTCAATGTGGGAATGTTACACAAAGAAGTGCTTTCTGATCACCAACAGGAATGAGTAGGATACCGAGAACCATCTGGATAACAAATTAAACTAGCCAAGAATCTGCTTTGGTCACTCAAAAAAAAAAAAAAAAAAAAAAGTGTTTGCCATCTTAAATATTTTACTGAAAGTAAAATAAACAGCGGCTCTCCCCTGGCAAACCGCTGAATAACTTCAGCAGATAACCAATCCAGCACCGCGAATGTAAGCACACTCCTAATTACACGATTTCCTTCAGCTGAAGCGCTGGAAATTACATACGCAGTTGGAGCGGGGCTGGCCTGGGCCGCGTTATGCAAGGGCGGTGAGGAGGGAGAGGCCGGAGGTGCGGTGCGGCAGCCCGGGCTGCGCTGTGGACGTTACCGGGAGCTGCGGGACGGGCTCCAGCCGCGGGCGTTCTCCTTTCTTGGCGCATGGAGAGCCATTTTGCCGGAGCCCGGCTGGAACGCCGGGGCCGTGACGCCGCAGATGCCGTTGTGCCAAAACAATCGCCTGCAGCCCACGAGCGCTCCCCCTGAGCGGGGCGGGCGGGCGCGAGGGCCGGGCCCTGAGCCCTGCGTCCCTTTTCTCCGCGGCGCCGCTCCGCGCTCGCGCTCCCTCAGCGGAGCCGGGAGGCCGTGACGGGGCTCGGCGGCGGCACAGGTGAGAGGCATCCGCGGGCCCGGGCCGAGGAGGGAGCG